>NC_143448.1:9572500-9622500 GCF_987193195.1 Phasianus colchicus
CAATTAAATCAAATATGAAACAAAGTCGTTTTGACGGGTCATTTTGATAGAGCAAAACCATTCTTCCATCTCCTATTAGTCCTGCAGTCAAGTTTTTGTAATGAATATTTCTTAACTAACCTGTTATTTCTTTGCTGTTTTTAACGTGTTGGGGAAAAAAAAAAAGAAAGAAGGAAAAAAAAAGCAGCAGCAGCTTTTGCTGCTATTAGAAAAAGTAACATTTCCAATGTGACCAATAAAGCAGCATTTCAGTGGGAAGCAATTATACACAATACTAAATGTTTAATGTTGCTATCAAAAAGCTAAAAGTTTAAAGAGATTACACTTCTGCTAAATATGAAAGATCACATATCATGGATGATTCACTTGAGAAAGGAGGAAGAGACGGGAAGTGGAAGAGAGAGGAATAAAGGTACCTCGGAATGCTTCTGTAGTGCAGAAGCATTTTCTCCCAGCCTACAGAAAGCCCAATGTAAAGCACCGCCGTTTGGAGAACAAGCCAAGCATTTGGAAGAGCTAGAATTCACAGAATCAAACTAACGTTACAAAACAGAAATTTCCAAATACTAGAAAAAGTTCACCTTTTTAATTAATTGGACAAGCGTCACTCTGACACGGTTGAGAAATTAAAAACATTGAGCACTTGGCTAAGATATTATTTGCTAGATCGTATCACTATCAGACTTGCAAACTTCAGAAACTTTCTAACTGTTAGTACAGGGAACTGGTCTGCCAGAAAGCACCCTTTTCTATGCTAGAAGTACCAGATGAAGAAGGTACTCCAGAGAAGAGAAGAAGGGAAGTCAGGACAGCCACTCACAGTTTGGGGTGCTCCTTGCCTCTCTCGCTGCTTACTGAACTCAGAGAGCACCGCTCACAGAACTTGTCAGCAGCCCTGCCGTGCTTCCCAGCACACCGCTCCAAGAACAGCCCACTCCTGGAGCTCCGGGCTGCAGGGCTCCCTGCCTGAGGAGGCCACAAGCCCAGCTACAGCCACACCAGTGCCACCGTGGCCATCAGACCCCAGCACCAGACACCTACGTGGCCAGGCTCCAGGTGCAGGTACGGTGTCACCTGCGGTCCCCAGGCCTGGCAAGCTGTCCTGACGGTGTGGCACGGCCGCCACGAGTTGCACTGACAGGGAGCTGACAGGCCACGGGTGACGTCACCCAGCCTGGCGTTACCATGGCAAGTGATTTATTGATGTTTATCGGGAATGAATAGATCAAAGGCAGCCAGATGACAGGCGATCAATCAGCCATCAAATCAAGGATGGCAACAGGCCAAGGAAACCTTTTCCAGCCCACATATCCCCAGCTAAGGATTACTGTAAAATTATGTTTGTTTGTTTGGTTTTTTTTTTTTACTCTTTTCAATTCAGCTTTTCCAGAAAACGTTCCATAAGTTTAACAGGAGTTGACAGTTCTGGCAGAAGGAAAGCAAAACAAACTAACAAAAAGCCTCATCAGGACAAAGCCCTAAAAAGTATTTCTGAAAAAAAAAAAAAAGAAAAAAAAAAAAACCAAAAAAACCCCACAACCAAGAAATGGAGGAAGTTGTAAAAGCACTATCAGAAACACTCGCCAGTCATTTGACAATGCACAGATTCCCCCCCACCCCCCCTTTTTTTTTTTTTTTTTTTTTCCTTTGGTTTCCTTTGCAGCCTCTCATCTGGGCTCGTAAAGAAGGAATCACTGAGGTTAGCAGAGGAGCGCCCAAGGACGCGGCCGGCCCATGGCTGTGGCTGTCCGGCCCGCAGCTGCAGAGCAGCACCAGAGACAGGAGCAGAGCGTAAAAGTTGGGCGGAGGACCCCACTCAGGGCGCGGAGCTCCAACTCACACCGCGGGGCTCCCGAACCACCTCGTCTCTACTGCTTCATTCACACAAGCCGTGCAGTTATACACATCCTACCTTAATTTACAGAAAAATAAAATAAAACAGAGTATTTTGGCTGCCTTTCGCAAATCATTTGTCTGAGAGAGAAGGGGATGAAGAAGAATGGAAGCAAAGTAGGTGCCAAAGTACGGGCTGGAAGCGGACAGCACCGGGCTCCTTCTCCCAGCGCCGGCAGCCAGACATCCCTACGCGTGCACAGCCCTGCCCGCACCGCGGGCTGCCGGCACCCGGCGGGCAGAGTTGGGGACGCAGCGAAGTGGGTACCAAAGTAGGGACAGTGCTTCCACGCGCTCCCACCCCTGCAGCCCCAAGGCAAAAAAAAAAAAAAAGAAAGAAAAAAAAAAAAAAGAAAATACCCTCCCCTCCCCACCCCCCCTCCGCCGCCGAGCCGTCAGACCGAGAGTTCCTCCGCAAAGCCGGGCGTGCAGCGTGCGAACGGGGCCGCGGCGGGGACGGAGGGGAGAAGCGAGCGGAGACGGCGGCTCCGTACCGCACCGCACCGTTCCGTACCTGCTGCGCGCCGGGGCGCCTGCTGCTTCCTCCTCGGCATGCTGCGGGCGGCGGGGGGGGCTGCCTCGGCGCGGGGGTGGGAAGAGTTGCTTTAGCCCCAGAGATCCGCTGCGCTGCTCCAGTCTCGGCTCGAGGGCTGGGTCGGGGATATATTTTTTGTTGCTGTGCATGCACGATGCCGAGGAGGAGGAGGAGGAGGCGGCGGCGGAGGAGGAGGAGGCGGCACAGAGGAGAGGACAGCCCTGCTGCTGCTGCTGCTGCTGCTGGCAGAAGAGGGGGGAAGTTTGACAAATCGCCCCGGAGGAAGGAGGAGGGGAAGCCCCCCGAAGAGGTGCGCGGGCGGGAGGGCCGGGGAGAGCCCGCGGCGCCGCACCCCGCCCCGCGCCCTCCGCCTGCCCCGGCGCGGGGCTGCTCACGGCATGGGGCCGGCAGCGCCGGGCGGCACTCGGAGAGCTGCAGCCGGCGCTCGGCGCTCCGCGGCTCCGGGCTCGGCGCTGGAAGAGCGGCGGCGGCAACAGGCGCAGCTTGAAGGGAAACGAGACGATCGCAGCGTCACTCAAACATCCCGCCCGAGGGACGCGGCGCCGCGCTCCCGCAACTCCCGGCGCGGCGCGGACCCCCCCTCCGCCGCCCAACTTCGCCGCCGCTCCGCTCGGCGCCGCCCCCCCGCTCCGCACACGCCCGCCGCGTTCCCCTCGGCCCGGCCCCCCCGCCCCGACCCCGCCAGGTGACGGGAGGCGGCCCCGCACCTCGGCCCGGCCCCGCTCCGGGACCGCGGCTCCCACCTGGCTGGCGCCTGCGGGCGGGCGGGGCGGGGGGGGCGCGGGGCGCTGCGGCCGTCAACGGCAGCGCCTTCAGCCGCGGGGCGGCAGCGGGCAGCGCCCTCACACCGCTCCGCGGGGCGCCCGCGCGCAGGCCGCCTTCTTCTTTTCTCTCTCTTTTCGGAGCATTTTGGGTTTTTTTCTTTTTTTTTTTTGTTTCTTTTTTTTTTCTTTTTTTCTTTTTTTTTTTTTTTTGGTCCAAGTTCACTGGCAAGCCGCCACCGCGTTCCGTTCGGCGAGCGGCGGCGGATCGATGCGCTGCGGGCTCGATTGGGCGCTCCTGGGCGGCGGCGGGGCCGCGCTGCGCCGGGAGGGCCGGGCCGGGCGGGCGGCGCGGGGCTGGGATGGGGTGGGATGGGGTGGGGTGGGGGCACGGCGGGCCCCACCGCCTCCCGCAGCCCCCGTGTATTGGCAGCATGGGGGGGGGGGGGAGAAAGAAAAAAAAAAAAAAACAGTAGCAAATATTTTTTTTTCTAAAGTTCACGGGGAGGAATTAAAAAAAAAAAAAAAAAAAAAAGATGATCTCAGTGTTACGGTAAGATCAAAAGCACCTCCGCTCGCCACCGTTGCTCCGCGCTCGCGGTGGCTCCAAGCACCGCACGGTGCAGATGCGGCGTCCCCGCGCCCCCCGGGCTGTGCGTTCGGTGCGCGGGGCGTGGGCTGAGCGGCGGCGGTCACGGGACGGTGGTTTTAATGCGGAGCGTAGGGCGAAAAATAAACCGCCGGCTTCTCTAGTGCCCGGGAGCCTGGTACTGCCGGGGGAAACGAAACGTTTGTGGCGAACAGCGCGGCGAGCTGTCAGCGCAGCGCCCGGCTCCGTCCCGGCCGCATCCGCGTGTCCGTGTGTGCGCGGGGCCGGGCCCGCTGTCCGCCGCGTCCCCATCGGCGCTGCCTCCCGTTCCGTTCCGGAGCGGTGACAGCGCGGTGGAAGCGGAGAGCTGAGTGCTGAGCTCAGCTCGCGCTGCCCTCCTCCCTCCTGAAATCAAAAATTAGGAAATTGTCCCGAAACGCTGAGCGCAGCCCCGGGGACGCGTCGCTCGGCCCTCGCAGCCCCGCTCTGCCCCTCTGTGCGCCGGTGAGGAGCATCCCGAGGAAATCGACGAACATCACTTCGGGGCTCTGCGAGTTGCGGCAACTTTTCTCCGTCCGCCTCCCTCCCCCCGGCCGGGCTCACCTCCCCGAGCTTCCAATCGTGCGCTTCGCTCTCTTAAGGCCCGGGAAGGCAGTGGGGCTCATGGGGAAAAAGTCAAATTTTGGTGAACAGCCGCCGAGGAGCCTCTCGGACCCCATACAGACAGCTCCGCGCTCAGGGCCGGCTCAGCGGGCGCGCACACGCACACAAACACGCACACACACGTGCCGCGCTCGCAGCCCGAACGAGCCGCGGAACTGTTTGGTTGGTAACTGTACTCTTTCCCCCTCCCCCCTTCTTTTTTTAAGGAAGAAAAATCTATTGAACTTCCGATCGGACGGATTTCAGCTGGAAACGCGGAGTCCTTCACGTGCATTAACTTCTCCGGGGGTCACGGTCTATTTCAGAGAGCCGGAACCCGTAATTGTATTAAGTGTCACATTTACAAACATAACGCTTACAAAACAAACGCACAAAATCGATGACTGCACGGGCTCTATCTGCAAAGACTCCGCACACGAGGCTCGCCCTTCCCGGCAGTTCCGAAGCCAGGTACCGATTATTTCCCAGTCCCACCGTCAGACGACCACCCCCGCTCAGCGTCCCGCCCGCTCGGCACCGCGCCCGCCCCGAGCTCCATCGCTGCCCCTTCCACCGCCCGTCCGCTCCGCAGCTCCCCGAGCACGGCTGCGGCGGCCGAGCCGCAGGGGCCCCGCACACGGACAGCGCGGCAGCGGCCAGCGGGGATCCCCGGCTAAGTTCGCCAACTTGGCTCAGCCCCGAGCAGGGCGGGGGTTCGCCGGGAACTGCGGGGCGCACCGAGTGCCGGGCCCGGGCCCTCAGCCGGCCCGCTGCAGGCGCGGAGCGGAGCGGGGCGGCAGCGTTGGCAGCGCCGGCTGCAGGGAGCGCCCGGTGCCCCCCGGGTGTGCGGGGGCCACTGCGGCTTCGCCCGGTGCGGAACAAAAGAGGAGCGGCGCGCGTCGGCGCTGCCGGGACGGACGCGCCTCTGCCAAGTTTGTTTAAGAACACGGCTGCCCGCGCCCGACAACGATCCTCGGCTTTTGTGCAATACAAAGCGTTGTCAATAACCATTACAGCGGCAGCAATTATCTGAGGAGAGAACAAAGGCATTTTGTAATATCTACATAAGTTTATTAGAGCAAAATTATTTTTAAATGCCTACGAATTCCCAAACCTCCTGAGTACAAATGAATAAAAGTTTTTCTTCGGGCTAAAATCTTTGCTTGAATGTAAATTGTTTGGGTAAATGAATTTACACAGCAGCAAAGTTTGTTTGGCTCAGTCCGGTAGCTGCGCTGTAACGAACCAGATGTTTTGGCTGCAAATTATCCGGAGGACTTTCCCAGTTCTGCCACGCATCGCACCCCGGAACGCCAGAACTGGGCCGGCGGGGGCCGGGCAGCTCCCCCAGCCCCGGGAGCGAACCCCTCAGCCCCAACTCGCCCCTCCTCGGAGCCCCGCGGGCTGCGCACCAGCAAAGCGAGAACCGCGCAGCGGAGCGGGGCAGCGCGGCCCGGTCCTCCCCGCGGCCTTTCCCCTGGCACCGACGGGGCCGGAGCGCGACCCGCAGCCGCTGCGGCCGGAGCTGAAGTTGGGCGGCCCGTGGAGAGCCGCGGCTGATGCCGCCCGCTGAGCCGGGGGGGTCGGGGCTGCCCCACTCGGCCCCGCCCGGCCCGGGCCGCCCCGCCCGCCGCCTCCGCGCCCACAGCAGCACTTTCTGGGGACGGTGCGGGGTGCACTGAGATCTGTCGCCGCGGTGCCGTCCCGCTGAATTATCACTTCTTTTTTTTTTTTCCCCTTCAAAAGGACTTGGGGGTCTCTGAAGAAACAATCAGCCGCTGCTCTGAAGGAAAGGAGCGATACCATTCAGAGCTACTGTAGCGTAATGTGTTCACTTGGGCAGCAGGAAAACCCTTTATGAAAATTAGTTACAGAGCCTGAAACTCCCCCCACCCCCCTTGTGCCAACCGCAGCCATTGTGCGCACAGGGCTCAGCGCAGCCCGCCCGCACGAAGTTGGCCCCGCTCCGGCTCGGGGAGCTCCTCCGTGCAGCCCCGGCGCTGGGGAGAGGCGGGAGGCAGCGGCGGGGCCGAAGCGGGGGGAAAGGGATCCCCGCCTGCTCCCTGCATCACCCGGGGGTCGGCGCTGCCCGGCAAGCGCGGCCGTGCCCTTCAGAGCGCCTGTGACCTCACGGCAGGGAGATTTGGTTGTGCCCAGATACATCCTGCAGCGGGAAAAAGCACGGCGCGGAGATTCTCCTGCCAGATCCCTCCTTTCTTCCCGCAGAAACTTCTTCCCTAGGCGGCTATTTTACTAATTTGCATATAGCGTTTGCGTTAAGACAGGCAAGTTTCTCTTAAAAACACTAAAGAAAAGAAAAAGGCGTCCAGCCGTCACCAAAGGGACCTCGCTCTGCCCCTGGCGCCCGGTGCCGCTCACCGCGGCGAGACGTGGACAGCAGCGGCTCCGCGATCAGCCCGTGCCCAGGGCCGAGATGCACCGAGCACCGGTGGGTCCCGGTTGGCACGGCCGGGTTAGGAAGGAGGTGGAAACTGAGCAAGTGTGACACCGGCATTGATTCGCTCTCTTTGTTCTCGTGTCATCGGTACACAATGGAGAGAGAAAGAAACGTGACTTAAAAATCGCAATTAACCGGCTTCGGTGTGGGTTTCTTCCGTGGGTTAGATCTTGTTATCAAATCCCATTCCTTCTCTAAAAAAGCGCTTCCAATTTTAAAATAAAATAGACGGTGTAAAATACTTTCCATCTTTCTATTGTAAGAGTTACTTAAATTACGACTGGAAGTTTCCCACAGGCTCGGTCAGGTCTTGAAAGAACGGCATTTTTTTTTCTACTGTTTTAAAAGTATTAACTTCCTTTCAAACATCCCTTAACCTTTAATGTTTTGCAACTTGATGAAAAGGTCACTTTGCTTGGAGTGGGTGCATCTGCTTCGTAATTGTTCTAATATCAAGCAGAGCTCCATCCCAACGCTAAGTTCTTTTACGGAGGTTTTTTTTTTTCCTTAATACACTATTGGTAAGGTTACCGTGAGTAATTGTTCTAAAGACAGAGAGCCACAGACCAAAGGATGCTCGCACCTTATTTAATTTCACCAACCTCAGATGCTCAGAGCTGCATGCAACAGATGACATCAGTGGGGCTCTCAGAAGAGGAACCTGACCAATTCAACCTCGTCCAACTGGGACGGGCCTGGGGCAGGGCAGGATCAGCACAAACAGATGGATTTCTGGACCCTGCTGTGCAAGGAAGTATTGCTGAATACTGACCAATATTCCCCTAAGCCTGCAGCAAGCTGTGCCTGCTCACCTGGTGTGCCTGCTCACCAGAGGAGCACTCTGCAGGGAACCGTGCAAGGAAGCAGCACCACGGGTGAGTCAAGGCCCGAGGAGCAGCCAGCACCAGAGATCTGGGGCCACCAGGCAGCAGTTCTCACCAACCAGACCTGAAAAGTGATGCCGTGTTACTAATCCAATTATACCTTCCATCACTTGCTGTGAGGGCAACGGAAGCCTTTCAGCACGTGTAAATCAGCATTTAGCAATGAGGACAACAGCACTTTGACCACTTAGCCAGCTCTGGTACAGGCAACCTATGCCCCTTCCCATGCAAAGGGAATATGTCCATCCCCTTCCTGGGCTCAGAGTGCCCCTCTGGAGCAGAATGGGGCCTGGGATTGGAGAAGAACCCCCTTATCCACTGCACTGCAGCTGCACCAGACTGCAGCGATCAGAGCAAGGATCTGAAACTGAAGCACTCATCACTCTAAAACACAGCAAGATTTTCTCATTCTTACACAATTCAAACATCCAGTGAACGTGTTTAATTAAAACTTGGCAATACATTTTTTTTTTATGATTAAAAAAAAAAAAAAAAAGAAATGAGCTAATTATATTGCTTAATATTCTAATAATTTTTTGTTCTTGTTTTTAAATAACACACTTTTTTAGCCAAGCCAATCCCTTGAGGACCGCTTCCTCATTTATAAGGCAGTCCCCAGTGGGAGTTAAGAGGAGGCTATTTTATATGAGGAAAATGTGTTCTGAAAGAGGAGCCCTACACAGATAACCCCACATCACATACATCAGGATGGAGGCTAGAACATGTATTCCAGTGATGCAAATCTTCTCCTGCAATAATTTGCTCATTAGCATTACCAAAAGCCCGGATACTGATGTCTATGTATTTGTTCTTGTATTTTTCACCGCACTAATGCTTTTAACTAAAATTATTTTAAAATTTTGCTTTATTTAATGAATTTAAAGGTCAATCCTCTTCCCTTCCATATGCAAATCCTATCAACAGTAGAGGCTTAAAATTAATGGGAGTTAATACACTAGAAGCTCCCTTCACGCCCAAATCTCATGAGGAAACAAAATAACCTCAAGATAATTTCACCAAACTCACTGCTTTCTCCTGTTTTTGAGTCACCAACCAGCAGGCAGCCTCAGTACCCTGCGGGTGGGGAGAAGGGATGGGAGGGCAGGTGGGAGCTGCAGGCAGGGCAGGGCACAGCTGCAGCCCTCTGACACACACACAGGTGCCACGTAGGACCTGCAGGGTCTGATGGCATTTTTTAACTACAGGTGTTGGTGTTACAGCTGTGGCACAGGGAGGACCAGCCCCAGTGCTTTTCCTCTGCAGGCCCTGAGGAAAACCCCGTGCCACTGAGAGCAGCTCGGCTGACACGACTCTGGCTGCCTCAGGCTGCACAGGATCTGTCTGCCAGGCCTTTCAAGCAGCTGGGCCAGGTGCCCGTCAGCAGAGCTCTGCCAGTCCAGAGCATTTCTGTTAGTGGGGAACAGCAAAACCCCTGCAGTAAGGCCGGCCCTAGGCTTGGTTCCTCGGGGATGGGCCACATGACTTAGGGTCAACCAAGGACCACAACTACAAACTCCAGACCTGCAGCCTGACTGAGCAGGTCCTGGTGTGCCAGGCCTTCTGCTCCCAGGGATCGCAGAGCTGCCGCTGGGATGGGCTGCAGCATTCTGAATCCTCTCACAGAGCTCAGCTCTGGGTGTGGTGCAGACAAGGCTCAGGAGCTGAGCCCTCACAATACCGGCAGCACAGATGGGCTCCCGCTCCTCTCAGACTGGAGCAGATAACATCACGCTGTCCCACGGCTTACGTTCAGGCCTCCTCTTCCTTCACAGCCCTGATGTGGCCAAAGCTCTGGCAAGGGGAGGGCTGGAGGGCAGGCAGCACGCTGAGGTGAAGGCTCTGTGGTGCTGAGGTCTGGGCCCTGTTCAGCCCTGCAAGCTGGGATCGCAGGCTGACAGATGCTCACAGCTCCCACTGACTTCTCTGCAAACCAGAGAGCACAGTTAGGTCTTGTATTTGCAGTGCACGACAAAATAAGACTTACACAGCTTATGACTGTTGTGTGAGCGCTGATCGCTCTGTTTCCAGCCGAATGGCAAAGCTCTGTAATTGTCCAGGTACGTCACAGGCTCGAGGTTTGCATTTTTACAAACGTTGGGTGTAAATTACTTCCACAAACAGGAATCTGGACTCGGTGAAACAACACAGTTGTCTGCTATAGCAAATCTGGTGTTCCTGGATTCAAATCTGCTGGAGGCATTCTGGATTTTAATTAATATATTGCTTCATATGTATGAGAATTTCTCTTTCTCTCTGTTTTTTTTTCATCCGTTTTCACACACTGCACTTCTAGTTTAAACAAAACACATTCTCTGCACTGCTCTCCAAAGCAATTGAATAAATATCACAGACTGTATAGATCCGGTAGCCTTTCCAGTGAGCAAAACAGCAGTCATGCTTCACAGAAAAGGGATAACATCCGAGAGTGCAGCTGATAAGAGCAACAATTTACAAAGCAAGAGATCTGTTATGCAGTGAAAGCTTTATTACCATGACTTGACGTTACGTCTCCAGCACATAAGGGTTAATCATGGCAGCAGTTTGCAGCTGGCTGGGCTCTCGGGGGAGCCGTAGCGATAGACTTCTGCGTGCAAGACAAGGTCAGCGCCGCTCCCCGGGGTCAGCCGGCCCTGCGATAACACAGCTCCCAAACTTTGGCCCCGAGGAGACACAGGTGCCAAACCCATTTTGTGGTCTGCTGTAGAGCGCTTCTTGTGGTTTTTCTTCTCCTCGATAAAAACACATACATAGCTCTGTGGTATATAATTGGACGGCGAGTTTTCAGAGCTACCCATCAGCGGGAGTTTTCTGTGGCAGCAGTGGGTTTGTGAGCTGGCCGGGTACATGTAACATTTCACGGGAGACTTACTCTTAGTGGACTGAGAAAACAGAGCAGGCAGTGCCGAGTGTAAGGGCCAAATCCTGCCTAATTTCTGCAGGCTCATTGTTTAAAATGCTCAAACGGTAAAGCAAGCAGAATTGGACTTTAACATTTTATTAATATTTATCTTCTATTGCTACAAGACACAACAATAATCAAATAAGAAAAACTTTAATCCTCAAATGCAGCTTTAATCTTCAAATTGGTTAGCTTATCAGAGGGGTAACATTTATTTCCAAAGACAGACTGCTCGGAAGGATCGGCTGAAATGGAAACCTGTAAGTGAAAGGATGTAAGTTTATTGGGCAGTGTTGTCTATATTTATAGTTTCTGCTCAACCCGTATTTCTGTTTTTATATGCATGTGTCAAAAATTAATATACGGCAAACTTCACCAACATTTTTAAGAGACCCTAAAATATAATAAAATCAATAAATGATGTTCTGGCATAAACGTTTCTGTAGCTGAGGGTGGTCAGGTTCAAAGGGCAACATCTGACCATTTCTCTTTCCCACCCTGCTGCGGAGTAGGACCCTCCCCTCAACTTCAAATCACTGGGGAGAGGGTAATTTAAGCTATACTTGATGTACCCTATACATCACTGTCTTCAGGACCAGGTTTAAAATTAAACTCTGATGTACAAAGTTAAACAAAAATGAGATAAAAATTGGCAGGGGTTGAAGAGGGTCAAAGTAGTCAAAACACAAGGTAGACTATTGCTTCTTTTGATTTATGTTATTCCGTGCACTAAAAAAAAATAAAATTATAGCTCTCATGGAGACTTTTTTTCATTGAGAATAACGCATTCCTAATTTGTTTTCTATAGACTTACAGGGCATTTGCTCTAGGAGAGGGAAGCATTTATTTTTTTATTTAGTTAGTTTGGCAGGGGCAGAATATCATCAGTTGCTGGCAGAATATTCAAATTATCATTAAGTGCGACCTTTGTCACTCAGCAGCAAGTGAAAGAGAAGAGTGTTTCACTTTCTGTTAGTGGTAATCTTATAATGCACACACACATATAGGCGCATACTCACAGAATTTAGCTTTGAGGCAACTCTTTTAAACGCAAACAACGTACTACAGTCACATTTGGTAACAGAAAGAAGGAGTTCAGTGAACGTTTCCTTTCTCATGTTTTACATGCACATAATGCAGTTACCCTCCAGAAATTCAGTACAGGAAAGATGCCAAATGGAGGATTCTTTTGAAACCAATTCAAGAAAATCTTTGCAGGAAGTTAATTTTTTATGATGTAGTCAACTTTTCCACATATTGCCATTTATATGGTTAGTGTGTGGACTGCAGGCAAAGTAATTCGGAATTGTAATCTTTATTTTCTCTAATACGATAATGAAATCAACTACTATCCGCTGGAATCAAATGATTTTTTTCTGTGCTACTTCAGTGAGAGGAATACAAGAATTCTACTGCCTCACTAATGGGAAAATGAAGAAAAATCAAGTCCTCAGACAGCTAGTAAATAAAAAACTCCTCATTTTAAGCATGCAGGTTGACATGTAAAGATGTTGAAATCTTTTTAAAGCTGATTAGGCAAGGGGTTTGTTTTATTGTTGGTTTTTTTTTTTTTTTTTTTTTTTTTTTCTGGAAAGTTTTTAATTTTACTAAGAAAAAGTCCTATTGACTCTATATGGATTACAGCTGGCTGGAGTTGGCTCATTCTTTAGTCTTGGGTTGCATGAGGGCATTGGTCCACGAAGGGATCTAAGCTTTAAAAATGCCTGAGCTTGGTTTTAAATCTAACAGGAGAAAAACACTGTTGAGACAATGATAAAAGAAGAGTTTTTAAAGTGCTGTTTGATTAACATTGACAATGAAGATTCTCTGTTAATTTACTGAAGGCATGCCTCCCATTTAGTATGCAGATTTTAGTCTTTCAATAAGTCTAAGTGATGCACTGTATAAAATACATTTTATATGTGTGATTTTACAGGACTGATCTGCATATATGCCTTTAATATGCATGATTTGGCAAACAATTTATGTAACAACTAATGAACGCAATTTTTCCTGGACACCTGATTGGGAAGCTGAAAGTGAAACAGACATAAAACCAGCAAATCGTTTTAACAGGAATAGCAAGCAAAGATAAAGATCAAATGCTACAACGGGTCCTTTATATCACTCATAGTCTAGTGTGCCAAACCCTCAGAGTTTAACAGCAATATTTTTTCTCCTATCAGTGAAGACATTTTCAAATATCTGTTTTGTTTTGTTTGTTTGTTTAAAGTCTTTCGGGGTCACAGAGCGAACCAGTCACGCTCTCTGTAACTACAGCAGATTGTGTGCAGCAAAGAGCAGATGCAGGAGCTAGTTGGTTAGGAAAAGATGATACAAAATTTTTCTTTCTCCATTACACTTTAGGAATCAGGAGATCTATGAATTAAGGAGATGGTCACAAAGGTGACAAGGAAATCCCACAGTATTCAAGTAGGATGAAAATGCTTTGAGAGCCTGCAGGGTTTTAGAATGAAGGTTCAGACAGAACAGGAGCTACTCTGAGGCCAGCAGCTGCTCAGAAAGCAGGTGAAGAACAAGAAGACACAAATAAATTAAAAAGAGGGAGAACATCAGCTGTTAGACATACAAGTAATCCTTTAAAAATCATGTGCTCACCCTGTGATGCAGGAGATGAACTGATTGATTCCTCCTTGCACAAGGCAGCTGCTGGGGGAACTGCTCCATGTCCCAGCTGCTCACTGACTCCGCTACCTCACCCAGTCACCCAAGACTATGATGTGTCAAGGTCCCTACGTGTGCTGGTCCTGTGAGGGCTTAATTCAGAGCTCATTAAAATCAATGGGAAGATTCCCACTGGCTTTGCAGTAGATTCTGTTAGACCTTTTCCATCTATGCAGCTCCAAGAGAGGTTTTCATTTTGGTGTAAGTATATACTGTTTGGTTTTACTGTACAGTATTTTTATGGAATGAAATTTCTCGCCAACATCTATAAATACTCTAATTATCAACTACATTTCTTTAATCCTTGTTTTAGCAGGAAAGCAATCTCACCAGAACCTTCTTCTGTGTCCAGTACATTAACTCGTTCAAGCACTTGAAAGGTACCATGCTCTGAGCAACAGTAAAGAACTGAGCCTATAATTTAATAACCCTCCTTCTGAGTAATTAGTATTCACTCAATGAAATTCAGGCTTTGCAGAGGTCCAGTCAAAGGCCTAAGCACCATTTAAGTCCAGCTGATTCCCTAGGGCATCTCTGAGCTGAATTGGGCCCCATTTTATTAAATTATAATAGAAAGACTGCCATGTCAAGTATTCCAATGCTGAAAGACCCAACCCCACAAGACCTCACACGGATAAGTAATCATCACTTATGCTAATAGCACATTTGACTTCCGTGGGATGACACATGAGGATGGACTACTTACTTGACTAAGATTAGTAAGAACGGGCATGTTACACAGAACAAATGACTTCTAAATACCCAGCTGCAGCGAAGTGCTGACTCCCATCAGTGAGTGCTGTGAGGGTGAATGAAGGGCAGGATATGATCTTTAGAAGCCTCTCTGAATGCAGTTATTGAATTGGTGACAGTTTTGCAGATTTCCAACTCATAATAAACTCAGCTTTGTCTCCTCAGTTACAAGCTTCTCTCTGCCATTCCTCTGTCCTGCTTTCCTTTTCTTTTGCCATAATCCCACAATTTTTTTTTTTTTTTCCACTCTTCTTTAATATTTGCAAGAGAATTTAGTGTTTTGGAACACATTTAAACAACAAAGTCACAAAACCACGAATGCTCCTATTTACCAGCAGAGCACACTGCTTGGTAGTATTTCTCAATTGCTCTGTGTCCCTCCCCTCTTGTCTGCTGGGATCAGTGCAGCCTCTATGCTCATTTAGTCCTTGGCTTCTCCCTTCAAACCTGATGATAAAGGCATCACACTTGGTTTGTCAGTCTAGTGATTTGTCTGAAAAAATGCCTAAGTGTTAGGGCATCTGCTTAATACTTTTTTTTTTTCATGCAGTCACAGGAACAAACACATTTCTGCCTCCATGCTCTACAAGGCATTTGTAGCAAGATCCTAGAAAGAGAAAAATCTTTGCATCTCACCTGCCTCAGTTTCACTTATTTCACAAATTCCTTTTGGCATTGCTTTACTTTCATAATTTTCTTCCACTCATTTAAAAACAAATTCATAGCATTCTCTTATGCTGATCTTACTTTTTAAAACTCTTTTTTTTTTTTTTTTTCCTCTACCATTGGCTGGAGAAGCTTTATCTGAAAGTAGTATTGCTGTCATCACTGGTGACTGGCTTCTAGGGGTATTTACAAATCCAGAATTAATTTGTTCCTAAGATCTGGGCAAACATACATATCTGGTAGAGGATGTATAACTAGTATATAGAATTTATCCAAAACCAAATCCCAAATCCAAAATGATATAACAAAGAACCCATAGAACCCACTTTGTTTGACCTATACTGCAGAAAACCATATATAGGCAAAGAAGGTAACTATTATATCATTCGCAGTACTCTTCAATGAGTATTTTCCATTTTCTTGCAGGCTTCTAGCTCAGCTGTGACAACTGCTCTGTTTGTGTGTGCCTGTGTGTTTTGCAAATCACGAGTGAAATAAAAATGCCCTAATTTCTGCAACTCTGCTTTCGTTACACTGTAAAGCACTAAAAGCAGAAACAGTTTCCTGAAGAACCCCTTCATAGCAGGCCCTTGAACAAGATGACTGTTTCTAATAAGCAACAGCTGTCGTTGTGGTTTTACTAGTCAAATGATTCATGTCTTTTGCTCAGAAATGATAAGTGGAACAAATGTTTACTTAGATATGTAACAGAGGAACAATTGAAAAATAGTAGACTGTCAAATAGAAATATTTTCCTGTTATCTGATCCTTAACAATTAGCCTGAACTGGTTTTAAGTTAGAAGGCAGCATTACAGCGGTGCAGTCAGCATTGGTAAAGAGTTTAGCTCAACAATTTTGCAACAGAATTCAGCAGGCTGTGTTGGAAATGTTTGCCATGGCCTTGAAGGTTTGGGGGGTGCAAGCAGCTCTGTGCCAGCTGCCACCCACCCTCAGTCCCAGCAATCTCCCCTCCTACCTTCAGTCATCTTCAAAAGGAAGACAGTGAACTTTCCACTTGGTTTATTTTGTCTTCAGGGAATATCAACGTGCTTCTCCGCTGCTTGGTCTTGAGTGAATACCCCCTGCTTGCTGCAGGATTACAGGGTCTGCTGGGAAGAGCAGATTAAATGAGGAAAAGTATTCTAATGCAGGAGATTCCAGGCTATGTTCAAGGACAAAACAATTGCATTACTCCTTGGGTGCTTAGAAGGAGAAACTAAAGGACCTTTGGTGTCTCTGTGCTGTGCCTGGAAGCTGCTGCAGTCAGAGAGATTTGATACCACTGTGGCTTCTCAGGGCCACAGGTAAATTTTTGTTAAGTGCTAGAGGAAGCAGTGGTAGACTAACTTCTATGAGCCTAAGAGGACAGCATCAAAAAGCAGCATCTGCTGCTTTGAAAGATGGAGCTGGGGGAGAAACAGCCGCAGAGGAGACCAAGGCATGCTCAGTGTGCAAATAATACCAGTGTACCCACCAATAATTTATTTGAGCTTATATTGATGCTTGCCAAATAAACAGGGTTTATATCCACCTTTAGTATGCACTGATTCTGGACTTTGACAGAACTCCCTTGCCAATATTGCTGTGTGACACTGCAATGAGTTGCACAGATTCTCAGAGCTCTGGTTTCCCATATGTAAAACAGTGGTGATATTTCCTCTCTCCCCTTGCTTAGCTTGCCAGGCTCCTGGGACCAGCAGTCCTTTATTGTGTGCCTCTGTATCATCTTGTACAACAAGACCCTGCTCTCAGCTGAAGATTCTAAGTATCTCTGAAATATAAATAGATACTAATAAGAATATTTTGACACAAGATGGAATTTTATATTCTGGAGAGGGAAATAAAATATGTACTAAAATCTACTAAAGTGTAACCATGAGATCAAATGATAAAATTCTTCTAGAAACAAAGAATTGACACAAATTTGTGAGATTAAACTGAACCAAAGCAACAAAGGCTTGTTCTGGTGGCTTATTCACATAAAGTATATGAAAAAGTAAGTGAGATGATCAAATTACCCTCACAGCATGGATTTTGACATGGATGTAGACTAACTGAGTCACTGGAGGACTGAGCAGGTGCGTTGTTCTAATTATACCCTCAGCCTAGTGAGGAAGGAGCAAACTTCCCAGTTGCTTCCCTGGTGGAGATAAGGTGTTATCAGCCATCAGCAAATGAGAGGGGAGAGCAAGGACAAGGCACCTGATGGGAGAAAGAGGAGGGAAGGAGGAAACTAACAGAGCACATTCATAACACTCCTCATCTTTTAAAAATGTATACACACATCTACTCCGAGCCATCCATGTGCCACTTCTGAAACTCATTTCATGTGTCTCTGCTTAACCTTTCTGTATGGCAAGCTACACTTTTTTTTTTTAAAACATTTTCTATTTTATAGTCTTGTAGTGAGATAGCTGGCTAAACATGATGCTTTATTTGTTTATTAATTAATCAGCAACAGGCACACTAGGAGTTATAATCCAAGCAGTCCCACACATAGATTTTTATCACTGTATAACATAACCCAAGGGAAATATGCTTCCTTTTTTTTTTTTTTTTTCAAGAGCATAAATGGACATTTCTATAAATTGCAACTACTTGGGAGCATGTAATATGCAATATTATTCATCTTTGTATTCCAGGTGAATCCAGACTAGACTACCAGCCTCTAGGGGAGTCTGCTTCATATAATTATCAGTATTCAAAGAATGATTGTAGATGTTGTAGCTTAACAGCAGGTGAATGGTCCTTATCTGAATATTAAATAAAGTGCAACTTGATTTCCAGGTTCTCTCTGACTAAATGTTTGCAAAGTCATTAGCGAAAGCATGCAGCTATAATCCAAGCCACTCTTTTTCTTACAAAGGATTTCCTCTTTTGTTTTTCATTCCTTTACAGGATGAATTGTTCACCTCCCTTTCCTATTCACACAGTCTTGTCCCTTGGTTGGACTACCAGAAACATCAAGGAAGCTGCCTTGTATGTAGTATCTACACTCAGTATTTCTTTAAAATCAGAAGCAACAAAAGAAACGCAGGGAAGAGCAAAAAAGAGAAAGATTTATTATTTCCTCTAAGGATTACTAGAACTCTGAGTGTTGGGAAAAGGCTGTTTAGTAAACTGCTCCTTTGTCCTCCCAAGTTCTGGGAACTTGAGCTCTGTATTTGGTTTCCTTGTTGCATGATCTGTGAGCAGCTTTATATATGTATTTAGCAAAAGTCTTTTATTACTGTTTTAAAATGTGGAATTTAATGTACTTGAAAACTATCTTAGTAGCTCGATGGTGGATGCTATGCAAATATAGTAGATAGTTGTGTTATAGGAAAATTAATAGCAACGAAGAAAAAGAACAAAAACACCCCCTGCTGAGCAGAAGAGAACAGACCAGAACTGGCAAAGGAAAAGTAATGGAGATAAAGGAAGAAGAGTTACTGTGGGACTATATAAAACACGATCTTGAGGCACAAGCCATGTCTCAGTCCTTAGCTGGGAAGAATACAAGAATTCTGCTGGTAAGAGGACTGTTTAAAGCTCTCCAGCAATGTACGTAGGCTAGGACATCGGCTGCATCCTTTGCCAAGCAGCACAAAAACTTTACACCCACTAAAGGTCCACTTTTGGGCCAACAGTGATAAAGCAGGTAATCACAAAAACCTCAAATCTGTCATTTAATATCTACATCAATCAATCTAGATAGCTAAAACAGTACCAGATCCATTGCTGTGCCACACCATGCTATTCTTAGGTGGATTCGCACTTATTCTAAGCTGTAACCTGTTGAGTTTTCAGCATGACATAGAAAAACTATTTAGTTTTCAAGCAATATACCCCTCGCTGCTGTTTCAGGCTTCTGCAGGCTCAGGCAGATGGTTCTGCTCTGTCTACACCTCTGCAGAAATGTGGAGTAGAAATGTTTATTCAAAAAGGGAGGAGAGAAGAAAGCTGCACACAATTCTGTGCTTAGCCCTGAATTATCCTGCAAGCCAGGTAGTCTCAGGAGTTAGAGAATCCAAGGGACTCTGCTTATGTATGCCAAAGTCCTGGTTTTTATGGTGAAAATAAATAGTGAGAGCTTTTTCCAGCAAGTGAGCACTGCCATATTGTCTTCTTGTTTGTTTTTAATTTTTTAAAAGGTAGTAAAGTGAACAACAACATTGGGTTGAACAATGCAAAATAGATTTGCTTACTTTCCTTCAAATACTCCTCTCCTCCCTCCCCACACAGCTATCTTTCAAAGTCTGCTGACAAAATTATGAAATCCTTACTGTAATTTCATGTTGACTGTGTAAGAATTTAAAGACCCTGAGTTTTGGAGTTCTTACCCACTGAGAAATGGGCATTCTGTAACTCCCTGTTTCCTACTTTTGTCATCTACAGAGGAGCTGGGCCCATTCTGCATTTTGTACCTATGCCATAGTACAGTTGCCAGCAATCTAGGAAGCAGGCTGAAGCAGCGTGGTTTTTTCCAGTCCCATATTCTTAGGTATACTTATGTGAAAGTGAACTGTACCTATCAGCTCTGATATTTCTGTTTTCTTAAGTTGAAAAGAAAAAAAAAAACAAAAACAAAAACAAAGAAACTGTACAACCTTTCCTTTTTGTTTGTATGCGCAGCTGTGATGACCTTCTGTTAAGGGAAGCACTTTTGCACATTTACACAAGAGCCCTTAGGTACCTTCTGGGGACTCCATCCTCTAGGAGCAGAAATACAGTATTTTGTCCAGGTCAAAAGGCAGAAGTTACAACTTCTTTTTTTTCTATTTTGCATTTTTAATATGTACAAACTAAATAAATAATTAAATAAATATTTTTTTTAAAAGAGAGAGAAGAAGAGATTAAAAAGGAGAAAAGATACAGCCCAAATTGTCTATATAGTTCATAACTTACGTATTCAGCCTTGCTCAAGTGCCAGCCACCTGCAGCCACAGGGACTAGTCCTGATCTATCCTTAAACACAACTATGTTCCAATGATTCTTTTTAGCAACACCAGAACTCATGTTATTTGTATCCATTTATATTTTTACAATCTGTTGAAGCACTTGTACACCTCTGGATTTAAAAACAAGCCCTGCAGCAGGCCATCTCACTGAGGAGCTGATGGCCAAACCCAACCCCAACTGAAGCCAGGGGAAATTTTGACATTTATTTTAATGGTGAAATTATAATCTGGTCAAACTACAGTAAGGGATAAGATGATTTTCTTAGGGAGGGATGAGGGTTGGCTTTGTCCCTGTCATCAACCACATGCTGGCTGATTTAAGAATGAAAGTTGGGCCCGTTCACAGAGGTAATCAATCTTTAGATCAGGCCCTCTTGTTCAGCTAGACTAAGCATTGGGACAAACAGAAAAATAGCAACTCTTAGAGAATACGAGAAAGTGCCATGCTTTAGTATCTTGTCCTCCAAAAACTAAGAAAAAAGAAAACCACTACCAACAAACAGGGAGCTGATCCAGCATATGCTTCCTTCTGTAACTGACAGAGTGAGGCTGGTAAATAGCACAGTACAAATTTTACAATTGCATAACACTTACATTAGGAATGCAGTTCTCTCTAAGTCTACAGTACGAACGAATTTTCCAAATTTCTGATGGAAGAAGACTGGGGAGAAATCTGACCCATGCTCAGCAAAGACTTTTCCCGTCCCCTCATGCAGAGACCCCAAGCAGTACAGGCCTGGTCCTCTGCAATCCCTGCCCTCCTCTGCCTGTTGCCCTGCTGCAGGGCTGGGAAGGAACTACAGGGAGGGTGGGCTGTCCCTATGAACCTCAGCAACTTCCATAGTACAACACCACGACTCAAAGCCTTGAGCCAAGGGCTCTCTGGACTGCTGCTCAGTACATGGCTGGACATTTACAGCCCATAGCCTTCCCCACAAAGCCCGACAGAGGCCCACAGCAGGTAAATTACTGTTAGCCATAGAAGCATTCCTAAACAGATGAGGGTGTGAGCTATGCAAATATCTACCCTATAAATCTGTTGTGTGGCTTGGGAGTAAAACAAAAAGCCACTTAAAAATTTCCTCCAAATTTGGCCATAGCATAGTTGTGCTAGTTCAAAGAAACAGAGTCAACTTTATTGTTATTAGTGCTTGGATCAAAGAAAATTATGAAAATAAACATTAGACAGAATGATAATCAACACTGGAAAAGAAATGTTTACTAAAGATTTTCTTCTGTGTTCTCTTACCAGCATTAATAATATTTTCCTTTTCTAAAGTTTTCTTGCTTCCTTCAAAGAGATTGATTTCAGTAGAAAGAACAAACATATGCAAATAAACTGAATGATGTTATACCCCCTGCCCCTATCCCCCCAAACTGCATCAGATAATTCCATATTGTTAGTCTGCATTACATTTTTATCAGTTTTTTGTCTTAATCAGATATGAAGCTCTTGCAGTACATCTCCAGAACCGAGCCGTGACCCTGATGTGACTCTACAGCACAGAAGCAGCCTTAACCCTGCTGTAATCTAATAGTTCAAATTTAACGGATTTGTTTTTTCAGTGGAAATAATGGCTTCCTGTCACAAAACAGAGCCACAGATTACATATCTGATAAATGGCTTTGGCATGATTTTTTCATGTAACACACAATTAACAGGGCTTTTTCATAAGACCTCATGGTTTACAGATCTGGTGAAAGCATTAATAAGTCCATTACTGTGTACTTTCTTCTTGAAAAAAAAAATCAACACTTCTGCTGGTGCTTTAAAAACAAATAATACTTTGCTTAGACAGAGTTCACCTATGCTTTGCAGTGTTCATTTAGCCTCAAAGTACTATACTGAAATTATTATCCATGAATGTTGATGCGTTTGGTTTCTTTTCATGAGGCATATAATTATTATTGATAACCCCAAACGTAAACAAAGTAATCTTGATTTTATAAGCTACCATCCATACAGACGCTGAAAATTTCCACATTATAGCTATGATTGTTTTTCGTTTTGCCATAATCCCTTAAATATTACCAACTAACAGCTGAACAATACGTGAGGATATGTACAGTTCTTCCATGGACAGCACTGAATACTTGGAAGGAGCCTATTGTCTTTTTCTTGTTCTTGCCTTTTAAGTTGCAGTTCAGAACTGCTCGAGCTGCGTTGGTTGGTTATCCTCAGCCCACCCAACTCCAGCCCTACACTGCTGTGTGCTGCTAGCTCCTGGTGCTTACAATGAGGTAATCATCACCTTGTAGTTCATTGGTGTGAATGCTGGTCAGATGGCCTGTATTTTATTAACAGAAATAGGGTCACAAGTCAAATACATGCTTGGGGTCAGTGAACAAATACAAAAGAAGATTAGAGGAACAAAAGAATGTGACTGGAGGGGTAAAATCCCACTGGGGGTTAATCGAGCAGAAATGTATCAAAGAATGTAAACTGCCCTTTCTTTTGTTATTCATCGTACAGGACGGAGTTCCTATGTCCTGCTGATTTTGGTTAGATAGAGCATCATCTCCAGAACGCTATCTTTTAATGAGCTTTCTGCATGTAGCCTTACAGAAGGACTCCTACCACACACTACTACTACTTTTAGTACAATAACACCACCATTACTAACAACAGTAATTAAAAATGCCCAGCATAAACATACGAATTACAAAGATTTGCTTCACTTAATATTGTACTACACAGACTGTCTTTAAAAATAAGAGAAAAAGAGCATACGATGTCATGTTTCTGGGATTCTGTTCTGCCCGCAGGACCAAGAATCCACAATTATACTGATTTAGCTCCCTCTTGCAAAGCAAATGAATTAATAAAAATTTATCTGAGGAGATGGCGCTGTATTGCTACAGTTTCTGTCTTTCCTAAGAAAGACTATCCTTTCAAAAGGCAGAACAACAAAAAAAGGAACTAGCATCCCTGATTTGCACCATAAGTACTGGACTTGGTAGGGCCCAAACGGCAGCAGTCAAGAAAAATCATAGGGTACTTAGCAAGCGGCAGCTGATTTGCTCTTCTGATACATGTTCATCGCTCTTTCTGTGACAAGAAGCAGAATATTCTGCCTTATTTGAGCTATGCACATTTGTCTAATTCTTTAAAATCCCAGTAGTAGAAAGATTCCCTTTTCATCAATTTCCATTTATTATGCTTGTAGCTACATATTGTAATATGAATTCTTCTACCCATGTATGCTGCGTATCTATAGATTTTATGTTTTCGCACATCACATGAAAAGCATATTTCAAAAATATTGCATTACCATGTGCCAGAATAATATTGCTATGGAAATACAAACACATGTTATCAAAAGAGCATAAAGCAATGGAGAGAGGGCAAGGAATCCTTAGTTCTATGACTTTGTGCCATTAACTTACTGAGCAACGTTGATAAAGTCTCTTCATCTTATTTTGGCGTACTTTATCTATAAAATAAGCAAGATGTCCTTCTCCAAGGCTGAAATAAATGTTAACTAGTCAATCATATCCTTCAAAAGCAAAACTGGGATTTTTGTCATCAGCGTCAAGATGAGATAAATCAGGCTGTGAGACTGTAAATCTCTAAGTTTCAAAGAAAGACACTACATAGATGAAAATTTCATGGCCAGATATAAACTGTGGTAGACTGCTGAAGGATTAATGTGAAACAAAATACTGTAAATGAAAGTGTTTCTTGAACTGAAATCGTCGGCTTCCCTAATTACCTATCTAGCTACCTGTACATGCTTTTCCATACAATTTATTTTCACACATTATATGCCCCCTTCAGGAATACACGTGTTTGATCCTGGATCATTTAGCAAAGCAGACGCTGTCCCTTAAGCTTAACACTAAGTGCGCACTTAAGTGTTCAGCCGGATCAGATTGCAGAGCATTGTGCAAGGCTGAGCCTTTCACAGGGCCACCTGTGGGATTTTCCTCCTCTTTGAACAAAGGCTGCGATGACAGTCTGTACACACAGTGTCTGACCTAGGATCAGCAGCACTTTATGTGCAGACACCCACATAAAGATTTTCTTTACAGAACTGATTTTAAAATGGAAATGTCTCACTCTCCCCCAGCTCTACTGCTAGACAGTGTTTACCCGATGATCCACGGGAGCTTGTTCTCAACGGGAGCCTGTACACAACTTATTTGTGGGTTAGTGGGCTGGAAATCACATATTTAGAATATTTTCTGAAGGATGTCATCATAATTCCTGTGCTTAAAAGTGTTTAACATTGCATATTCATTACATACTTGAGAAGATATGAATTATCACAGAGTGGACCGAGACTTACTAATAAAATAATAACAGATATTTAATGCACAAAAATGTCTATACAAATATAAAAACCAAACCTCTTTTGCCTAAACTGAGATGCAATTCATGAACTTCTAAAAAGCTATAAGTTCAAAGCAGCTTTCCAAGATTTAAATTTTAGTCATTTAAATACTTTCTATGGATTACAGTCCACTAAAACACAATATTCTGAAGTCTTTGTGCTATCTCAGTGTGGAAGCACTATTTAAAAGAGCTTTTTTTAAAAAAAAATAATGTAGACAGAATGCTTTAAGAAACATTGTTTTATGAAATACAATTAATTACCTTTGTATCAGTATCATTTGGAAGAGACATGCTATATACTTTGAACAGTGGTTCTGAGATGTACTGAGGTTTGCATAATGCCAACCAACATGCTGTATTACTTCTTAAAGGCTTGTGAATAAGAATTTTACTACAGTCACAACATATATATTGGACTCTTCTAGTAAATTGATCACTCAAATAAAAAGAAAGGAATGTTTTTGATCTGCAAAGAAGATGGGCAAAAAGAAAGCCTGCTCATCTTAACTCTGTGTTAGAGAAAAAATGAACTTTGATCTATCATATTGCAGAGCTGCTTGTATTTCAGTGGCAATTTATCAATTCTTTAATAGTCAAAGCGTCCAAGTAGTAAAAGCTTCTTATTCTTCCTAATCTAATAGCTATTATTTAAAATTTTTATTCTGTATGACTTACTGTTCAGTTCAGAAGCAAGAAAGCAACATCATTCCTTAAGAATTCTCTTTTTTACAAGAATTGATGAAATGGAGGTCAACACTACACGTTTTACTCTTCCTGGTGTAAAAACAAAGCAGAATCCCACCTTCGTACAGCTCTACATCTCTTACCTAACCTCACAGGCAGTGCCACATGTCAGCAGCAGGACTGCCTTCAGGCCAGGATTCAGCAGCACCGCCCTTTAGGGAACACTGTGCGTGTGTGCTCTGCAGCAGGTCCCATCACCCTGCCCACCAGCACAGGGCTGGGTGACTTCCATCCTGTGGGGAGCAATTAGGAAGCCTCCTCCATGCTCCAGCCACGAGTGCTGCAATTTGTCTTTACAGGGGAGAGAAAAGGGCTCTTTTCTTTGCCCCGCTGCACAACAGGGGTGGAAGGATATGTCCCAAGGTGACAGACCCAGCTCCATGGCAAGTCCCAATTTTCTTAGCTGAGGTATGCTCTGTACTCCTAAGACAATGGAGACGTGAGGATATTCACATCTTGTGGGCCTCTCACAGAAGTGGATCTGAAATAAGGTTGAGTAGCTTGCTTTAAAACATTTGCTCTGTAAGTCCAAAGAAAGGAGCATTCAAGAGTGCAGATCTAAACTTGCATGTTGTTGTTGCTAAACATGAAACCTGAAGGTCAGAATTCCCACAGTCAACCACTCCTACTCAAAAATACATCAATGTATTTGCTAAATGGAAACTATACTCACATCACATCTTATCCTAATGTCACAAAACCCATAAAATTACAAATCAGTTTTAAAGGAAAATACATGACAGCAAAATATAAGTACACAAAAACTACATTAAATATCAGTCTTCATTTGTCCTTACCACTTCAACTTACCTCTCAGTTCAAAACTACTCACTGCAGTGCACAGCTTGAGATAGTCTAAGATCCATTTTAGAGTGGACTGAAATATAAATGACAGTTCGCACTACACATGAACATAGACAACTGTATAAAATATTTAAATAAAGACAGAAAAGAACAGAGGAAACCAACAGAGCCTTTGGCAGACCCAGCCTTTGGGAATTTAGCAGCTTGAGATTCATTGCAAATTTCATCTTTAATGTTATTTTTAGTTCAATATTTTGTAGCACTCAGAAGTAAATCTTTGTGTGCTGTCTCTTCCTGCTTGTGCTGCTTCCTTTTCTGATCTTTTCTTTTTTTAAAGAAACTTAATATATTTTCAATACAATTGATTTGTGACATGTTTTGTGATACTTGTTAGTTACTGTTTTTCATACAATTCAGTGCAAACCATTACGCTGCCGTTTCTTTTTATCTGCTGAATACTGAGTGTCATAATTGAATACAAACGGTACCCCCCAATAGTCTTTGTTCCCCCATACCTTGCATTGCATTAAATTCTTTTACATTAATTTTGATTGTTGGGTTAGGGTCAATTTCTTTTTTTTTTTTTTAGCTTCCTGCCACTGCTCCGAATACTGCTACACACCATGCTTTTTCAGAGCAGTTGTGATTTTATCCTCCGGTCTGTTCTTTGTCTCTGTTGTAAAGCAACTGTGATACAAAATAGAACTGGGAGAGGCTGAGAGAGGAGATAGGGTACATCCATCTGCAGAGAGACAGAAAGTAAGGCTCTGCCTCGCATCGCCTCTCCTGCATCCCCTGCCCAGGCTGAAGTATGGCAGGTGGGGAAAAGAGCTGGTCCTGGGGCTACTTGTCCCATGCTGTGCCACACAAGCCAATACAGATATTGGCCCCTTCTCTGCCAGGACAGACACCAGTGAAGCCAAGAAGTGGATAGCATAGGCATACGAGCAGATTGCTATGGGTCAAAGCAAGCCACAGAGAAGCTACAGGACAGCAGCCCCACTGCAAGCATTCATATACTTTCAGCCAAAAGCAAATGCAAGATAACTGACATGCCAGTGGAAGAGAAACAAGAGTATTTCTATCAGATACTGGGGAGTAGGCCTGTGAATGTGGCAATTACTAAAGTTTCTGAGAAACTAAATTCACATCCTAGGTTATCCTACAGCAAGCTGCTCTACATCCACACTCAGGTGTCTTGTTCAAACCTGAGTCCTATTTTGTCTTTTATTATTTAGCTTGCCAGACCATTCCTCTTCCTCCCATTGCCGTAATTACAATTTCACAGTTGTGCCATAGATCATGACATTAGAATTAGACTATTCCACACCCTGTGGAACTGACAATAGATCTGTGATGTTACATGAGAAGGGGACCATACAGGAGACGCTTATCTGCATAGTACAGTACGAACACCATAAAACTACTTTTACTGTAGGTAATTCCAATTTCATCAGGCTATGACCCACTGTTGAGGACTATGCTGAATTTTTCCTTTTTCACAAAAATAATCACAAAAGGAGGACCTTGCCTGATCATAAAGCTTAAAAAATGCAAGAGAGCTTTTTAATTTCAAAAACATTATTTCTGACATACTGACATACTGAGCAATTATTCAATGGCTCTCACAGTGCAAGGACTAGGAGCCCCAGTTAAATGATCAGGCATCAGTCTTATACAAACAAAAGAAGCACTTCATCCCCACAGTGCATAATGAAATTATGGAGCTCATGGCCATAGGATGGTGTGGAGGTCAAAAGTGTAAATGGACCATAAAAGGGATTACATGAAATCATGCAAAGTAAAATCCATCACTGGCTACTAAACATGATGATCAAGAATAGCCTCCAATCAAAGTGCCTGAGATACAGCTCCTGAGAGGCAGAAGCTCACGGGGGGAGAAGGATTGTTCTATGCTAGCAATACATAAGAGCTGATACTCTTTTTCCCTAGGCATTATTTCCTGCTCACTCCCAGAAGTCACTGGTCTGTGTGGATAGTTTCCCTGACTCAGGATGGCAGCTATTGTAATGTACTGAAGTCTTCACAAATCTTAACTCTTTTATTTGGCATCTTATGTTTTAGAGATTTTTCCACAATAAATTAAACACAAGAAAAAAAGAAGAAAAAAGAAAAAAAAAAAAAAAAAAAAGAAAAGCAAAAAGAAATAAAACAACGTAAAGAGCCATAGAGAGGGGAAAAAGAAACTGAGGTACCCAGAAAAGATGGAGATTCAGAGTTCATGCTTTGCCACATGGCTGTGTTCCAGGATCTCACTCTGTGCTAACAGTTGAGAACTGTGTTCCAAATACAGCCCTGTGGGCCTGCAGTGCTGGAACCACCGCTCGTCATCGCTTTCACTGCACTGAATCATTTGGGCCTCTCCCTGCATGAGTCAGGTTTTGAAAGCCGAGCCTCCTCCATCCCGTAGGATTCGTTCACCTGTCCCATTAACCCAGTTCCACTATTTGTCTAATGACAACCACAAGGAACGACCTGATTCAAGTCACGTCAATATTCTGCCAAAAACTACCATTTTGCCCTCTCAGCCACCTCCTCCCACCCACCCATAGGTTATGGAACTGTGGGATGGTTGCCAGAGAAATGCAATAAAAAGTAGGAAATGACATACACAAATAAAACTCACTTACCTAAAAGCCCCGTGCATCAGATCTCTTTGTGTTGCTTCTTCACCCCCACTCCTTTACTTCCAACACCACTTTCATTTCCTCTTCCTTTGCTGCCCATTTTCTTCACATGTTCTAATTTCTGCTCTATTTTCTGTCTATTTTTATGTACTAGTTTTTTGTTTTGGTTTGGTTTGGTTTTTTTTGTTTTGTTTTCATTTGGCTGAAAATGAATAAATTAATGCTTTCATAATTTTTCCTTGCTTTTGAGCCAGTAGAGCATCATGGTATCACTTCACCATTTGTTTCCTCATTCCACCTTCTTTGCTACACATTTTGTTGCTGTTTTTTATCCTTTTTCTGGTTTTCCTCCATGGCAATCAATCCTTCTGGGCAACAATCCCTTCTCAGTGCCTTCATCCCACCTTCTCCCTGCAGAGCTCCTGTTATATCCCTGCAACAGTGCTGTCGGAAGCAATCCGAATTTCCAGATTAATTTGTTGTGCTTTGGAAGTCTTGACAGGATGTAAGTGTTACACTAAACATGCAATACTGAGCATTTCTGATGGAAGCTTTCTGGATTTAGGGCCACGACTTCATGGAGAAGCAGAGATGTGAAATGGAGCGAAGCAGAGCACCGTGCCAGTGTGGGGTGGAACATTCTCTCTTGCTTAACTCTGTCTAAGCCACTTATTCCACTGTTATTTGGCCTTCCAAATGTCAGAGGTCATTGCCGCCTGAGTGTTCTTCCAGGATCCATCCCTGAAATCTGGATATCCCTCCTGCCAAGAGAACACAATATTAGGAACAGTGCTCTGTTTTAGCTTACAGTTGCTCATATTTTCCAGATATTTAAAACCACTCAGAAGAAACGTCAGTTGACTGAAGCCGCTGAGTGGGCTGCTCTCATTGCTTCATCCCGCGGCCAGGCTGTGCTTGCTGCTGGGGGGCTGCAAGGCTGGCCCTGCAGCTCACAGGGTCAGGTCTATACAGCCAGTACACACACATTTGTCAAGGTCTAAATATACTGTAAACCAGACAACGTGTTTAAAATTCAATCCTATGCTGCTTCATTACTATTAGTCACAAGTATACTCAATACTTAAAGGGAAAACAGTGTTTCAGGCTTGTAAAGTTAGTGAAAAAAATGGAAGCAGCAGTAGCTTGAGCATGTATTTTCTATGCTAAAAATTGAAAGAATGAGAGATTAGGTAGTAACATCCAGAGGGTGGAAGGGAACCTAACTAACTGAGGATTTTCTGCTGTAAACATTATCCTGAAAAAAATATTTTTGTGTTTCTGTTCCATAACTTTGTTAACAGCACGATAACCCAAGACAGTATCATTTACACAGCACTTTTTTAATGCAAAAGGCACCATGCATGAAATACCATGCTTAGTGCAAGCAACAAAAAGTATTCCCATTTTGCATCTTCTTTCCATTTATATTAATTACCAGTTTATCTGTGGAAGAATTGTGCAGTATGGGTTTTTCTTGCTTGTTCACAATAGGTCGTTCATTAAAGAAAATACTGGGAAATTATCTTCTGTGTCAGTGGATACAGAATGCCATCTGGGAGGTGAAAAAAATGAAGAGAAATCAGAAAAAATAAATGATTAAGACCATGCAATGAGTTGTACTTACAGAAACTAAATACTTTAAAAATCTCAGGTGTATCAGGCAGGCTGTAACAACCGTCACAACATACAGGTGATGCACTCACACCACTGCTCCCTCCCAGGGCCTTCAGTGACTCCATCACCATGTCCCCATGTCCTCATGTCCAGCTGCCCGTCCTGGACTGGCTGCTGCCCTCAGCCTTGGCACATCCATGCTCTCTGCCATTTCCTCCTGCAGCTGTCTGCTTCCTGGCAGCTCTCCATCCTGTTCTGAGCTTTATTCCGAGGTGCTTTTTAACCAACTCTTCAGCACAGGGCAGTTGCAATATAACAGCCTCCTCCCTGGAGCCAAAACCAACAGGTAGCTCACAAACTTCTCCTGAAACGTGGGGTTCCCTGCTCTGACCCCATCTGGGGTAACCTGAATTTCAGTGCTCGTCTTGGTGGGGTCAGGTGGATGAGCTCAGTAAGGAGGGAGATCCCCATTCTGGCAGATAGGAAAACATACAATATACTGATAAATATATTAAGATAAATATGGCCATATGCCAGTTTTCCCCTCTCATAAATAAGGCTTTTGTTTACCAAATGTTCAGTTTTGGTTATGTCACTATAAAAATCAAGCAGCTGGTAATTCAGGCTTGATTAGCAGGTCTCCAGTTTTGATTAGTAAATTACTGTAGTAATCAAGGTTAATTCTCATTTCAGAGCTATGCCACAGATTTTATCTCTTCCAGAGAACTGGATTTACCACTCTGGAAAAGGAATATTTTAATAAACGTGACAAAAAACATCCAGGAATAGAAAGCAAAAGCAGTTCCAACAGTTTTTAAAATATAGGGAAGCAGAGCAGCAATGCCATTCTAACACGAAATGGTTAATGTCCTAGGAATAAAACTCCAAGATACAATTTTGCAGATGATTTCCACATAATATATGCAGAGATTGCATTGCTAATTCCTTTTACCTTGTTTTTCTATTTCTATCTTTAAAAATTGCTTTCTTTGGATCTTCATCTTTCATTTTAAGAGAAAAAAAAAAAAAAAGTGTACAGAGAGGCTTAAAAAGAAGCCCAAGAGAGCATTATTAGTAGAAAGATAAACAGTAGAATGGATTCTAACTGAGCCAGAAAACATCATTGTAGAATTTACATAAAATTTAGTTTTCAACCAAACATATTGCACATCCAGTTCCAGCTCATCTCATAATGAATATTCAAGCTTTCAAATGACCCACATGTCCCATAAGTGAGCAAGAGTCCCCGAAAGCCATCATTGTCATAGAAGAGGCACAGTATTAAAAAACAATAAGAATTCATTGGGGATCTTCCTTTTCTATGAAACTTTTACTGAATCTTTAGTCTGCAAATCTTCTGATTATTTGAGCCGTACAAGTCTGTCAGAGATTTGGGTACCACAGGATAACACATTTCTATATACATTTTAATTAGAATAATACTATTGTTTTTTAGTCACAATGCTGGATCTGATTTGGTGTTTCTCTCTCACATTACTTTTGTAAAATTAGACACTCAATTATCTAAAATAAATGTGAAGTTTTGCTTTACCTGCTCCACGCTGCAGACATTTCTCAGATAGGAAAGCACGGGCAATTTTCAGATATACTACAGTATTCCACTCAAAATATTTAGATAACTTTTTTTCCTAATAACACTGAAAGAACTGAGGACCCAAAACATATGGGAAGAGAGGCACAATAAACGAAGACTTTGACGTAAAGTTATACATTTCTAATGTCTCTTGAGGAAAAAAAGATTTTCTCTAAATAAACATGCTATGTCTTTTTGAAAAAGGCTAGGAAGGAACGTGCAATTTACTTCTGCTTCATTACATATCATACCATATATATCACATATATATTTGCTTATTCTAGTGGAACAGTAAGACCTGGATCACCTGTGCTTGTAATTCAGCACTTTGGTTCTGATGATGGCAAACAGAAAATGCTTCAGGAGGTTTCTTCCTTGTGCTTGAAAGTTGATAGCTGTCATGCAGGCTAAAGCAAAAAGATTCTTATTCTCCCTGTGTTTTTCTCTGTACGACACAGACCTGGATATTAAACATCCAGCCCTACCTGCATGGCTCATTTACAGACCAGCACCTAAGGACATAAACACTGGCAAAAGTAGAAAGCAACCTGAGCTGTAAATGTTTATTGAGATTAACCCTCAGCTAAAATAATAATTATTTGTGTAGAAAGTAAGCAGACATGGATGGGATTTACTGAGCATGTTGGGGACCCGCCTCACACAGCAACAAGTTAGGAAGCCAGACACTCTGTGGGAGAAGAGGAAAAAAAATACTTACATACTTACATCAGAAAGTCTATAAAGCATCATAACTCCAGGAAAAGTGTGTGTGCTTTTTTTTCTGGTCTGCCTCACATTGCAGGACAAATTTCACCTGGGGAAGGAAGGGGTGGGAGGGCTGCAGCAATTCCAACCAGGTCTTTGTATGAACAGGGAACTTTCATGAATTTATGGCTCACCTCCAGCTGTACAATGGCTCCTCGGATCTGGCAGATTTTACTCTTCACATTTCGCATGGTTGGGCTTTTTGTTTGTTTGTTTGTTTTGGCTTTCCTTTTCTCTGCAGCTCTTCCAAGTTACAGGAAGGAAGCACACAGCTGTCATTCCTCAAGGAACTGTGGAGGAGACAGTGGCCTCTATGAGCACGAGCACCTCTCCCACCACCAGCCAGGATACAGACATCTCCAATAGCTTGAGATTCTTCCTGAGCTGCATTCTTGGCCAAACCCATTGCTTCCCCGAGACTTCGGTGAATTTGAGTGAGCAGCTTAGGAATACGGCTGCACTAGAGATAAAGCTATGTTGGAGGTCAGTAACAAAATTCTGAATAAAATTCAAAACTGTAGCCTCCAGAAGATTGCTCTACCTTACTCTATGGAGAGATAAAAGCTCAGAACAGGAGGCAGCAGTGCCTTGAAGCCTCCTGGGCTTGTGCAGGGCAGCATGCAACTGGCTATTCACCACCCTTCTGCCAACCTCCAAATGATCAGCACGGCCAGAGAGCCACTGCAATCCTGTTATCCCTGGCAGAGCAGTGGTTTCTAAAAAGCAGCCTGGCCTAGTGTAGACAAGAGAAGTCATAAGGTTTCTGGAAAGGTAGTTAATTTATCTGCAGGTAGGATGGCATCACTGAACGTGATCGATTCTATTTAAGGTGATTAACAACGTGTTATGTTGCTTGTTTTGAATAAAGACTATAGGCCAACTTCTGCCCTGGCTCAACTCCCACTGAAGTCAATTGTTTAGCCTGAAAAATGGATTACAGGATGTGGCTATAATTTATGCATAGGAAAAAAAAAAAAAAAAAAAGTAGATTTTGCTTCAGAAACAATAATTCTTATTTATGTGTACTGCAGCAGTGCCTCAGACCCAAGATTCTTTTGTGGGATGGCATCCAAATACCTAGGAAATAAAGGCATGGCCCCTACCCCAAAGAGTCTTTAATCTAAGCAAAAGACAAGAGACAGCAAACAGATGGGGAGAGGGGCAGAAATGACAAGGTAACTGGAGATAATTATGATCACTATGCAGTCACAGCACATCAGCTGCTTAACCACCATCATTTTTTTAAGGTGTCACAGCAGAGGAGAGTTTTAAGGGAGGATGTGAAGAAGGGCAATTGTAGTAGCTTGGCTGATTTTTATAGCAGTGGATGCAGAGAAGAAAACAGCATGGTTCAAAAATTAAAAAATGAATGTTGAGATCCAGAGTGAATGGAGGATGCACGTGGATCTGTCAGTAACAGTGGATGTGACAGCAGCAGATAGGATGGGGAGAGCCTGTGATGGGCCTTAAAACATCTGTAAGATGCTTTTAGCTGCAGGGAGAGGGAAGGAGACAACAAAAGGTGCAACATTAGGAAGGAAGATGGTACAACATTAAATTTAGAAATGCACCCTTGCAGCAGTGAACAGGCAAGGTACCCATCTGCTGAGGCCGAAGTAACTGAGGCTCACTGCTGCGGTTTGCCAGAGTGATTGAGCTGTGCTAGTAGGAAGACTGAGCTGCAGATATGTGGTACAAGAATCAGAAGGTTTGTCCAATTACACACAAACATAGAGAGAGATGTAGAAAGATACCGTATTGAGAAAGACGCATGCCTAGAACTTGAAGTGATAGAGCTGATACTGTGGTCACACAGCTTTTGTTTTGGAAGCCCCTTCTGGCAGGAAAGAGATTCCCTGTACTTGAAAAGGAGAATGATTCTGTAACAGTTTATTTCAGGCAGAGCAGAAAACATTTTGTGTGTTAGAAAAGTATATGGCAAAGAGAGACTAACAGGTGACAAAGACTCCTCTTCAAAGGTTGTAGGGCTTTTTTTTCCCATAATATTAATTACTGTACTGCTACTCTGCCAAGATCATGTTTCAATAAACAAATCAACGGAAACAACTCATTTTTTGTTTGCCATACATATATGCACCATTTTTGTGTGCCATTGTGGAAACTACATACAAAAAACTGAACAGTATGGAGCTGCTTATACATACATGTAGGAGTAACTTTCTGAGAGCCTGACCACTCCAACCTCATCCTGAACGAAAATAGCAAGGACAGTACATAGGCTACTGCAAAGTGATTTATATATTAAAAATATATAAATTGATATCTAAATTACTGCCAGAGCTCTGACCTTGATAACAAATGATCATAAAGTAAAGACTACTTTGAAGTGCCCCAAACTGTAGATCAAAATACTTGTATATTCATCACTTTGACTAAGACTTAGCCAAAATTTTGTTGGCTAATAAAGACAGCAAATTAAATAGAAAACAGGCCCAGTAAAGAGAGGTCATGGCTGGTTTTTTAAATACTTACAGTCCTTTAGGGTAGGATGTCTGTGCTGCTTTAATTGTTCAGAGTTTCACTTTCTGCCATGGGACCTGCAAATGTACAAGCCTCTGTCTCATAATGCTGCAATATAAACCTCCATTTAAACTTGATGGGTCCCTTCTCATTGGAGTTTTATTTTCCAGGCACTTTTGTGATGTGCTTTTTTATGAGCAGTGTGAATAAATACAAGAGAGACATTACCTATGCAAATGGGCAGAACAGAAATGTCTAGGTTTAGGAAAAAACAACAAAATTCTACTTTAAATATATATATATATATATATGTATAGAGCAAAACCCCAATAGCTTCACTTTTCTTGTTTTAAGAATGATTTTCTTCTAATATTGCTGCCAGTCAGCATTTCTCTGAGGAATGCACTAACTATGCATGATCTGACTGGCAAAATGTGAAAGTAAGCTAAATTTCAGTCTCAGTACTCAGTATTTTGATTCTTCTCCAGTTTGTAAAGCCATGCCCATGACTACAGTCATGAACGCTCGTAACTTTTGGGAGGAGTGGCTTCTTCCAGAGCTACTTATTTCCACTCACATCAAGACGTATGATGGGCAGCCTCCGGACAAGCTGTTCAGCTGTGCTTGATAGTGTGCAAACAATGCACCATTGTACAAGTGCCATATTGAGCTACCATACTATCACAAGTGAGCAGTGCCCTATGTTCCCCAGTGAGCAGCTTTCAGCTATCTGAGGACTTTTTTCAGTGAATCAAGTTTACAGAATGCTTTTACTATCACTCAAAAGGAACATCTTTGTAGATCATGTCCTTAAAATATAGGCCATATTCCCATTTTTAACTTCTGGAAAGTTGTAATCTACCTGGACTCTAAATGGTTTCTATATTTAGGAGAGAAAATCATTGTGACTCATCATGGAGCAGGACACTGGATGGTCTCTGATTCTGTCATTTATTTGCCTGAAAAACACACAAGAGTTAAGATTTATGTTGCAAGTAATGTACATCTCTGTTGTTGGTGGAAAGTGAGGGGTTGGCTTTATGTGCTATCACGCAAAGGGTATAAACAAAAAGGAAGAAAATAGCAAAGTTTAATAATCTGCTAGCTGGTAAAACATCAGTTTTTTTTATACTAAATTAAACTTTCAAGTATGCAAGATTCACCTTACACTAAAATGAAAACTTCAGATTCTAGCCTGGAGACCAATTAAGCCTTTAGTAATCAGGCAGTCATGATAGGTAATAATAGTGCAGAAGAAAACAGAGACTAACCAGTACTTCACATCACAGTGCAGATCCTCTATAAAATTCATATTGTTCCTAATGCACTTTTTCCTATTCTTTAAGGTGAGGGTAGACCACATTCTGTTTTTAGTTACATCATTGTAAATCTGGAGTAATACTATGAAAGTTCATTGAATCACTGAATCGATGAGGATTTTGTATTTTTGTTGAGGTCTCAAGTGAGATATTCCTATGCTCCCTGTGCTTTGGACTGTTTTATTTCTTTGTCTCCTTCCTTGTTACTTATTTTTTTTCAACCTCTGTACTTACAGTACTCCATCCTCTCCTACCCATTCCTATTGCTGTTTTTTATGGCTTTGGGTGGGTGGTTAACTGGCACTGGGAAGAAAAGCCACACAGGAATACATCCGCATATAGCATTATCCAGAGCACTGTGCCTCCTTCTCTTGGTTACTTCAATGTCATTATGAAACATGCTATATATTTATTGTTTAAACAATCTTAAATAGTAAAAAAAAGAACACTGCTTTTTTTTTTTTTTCTTCTGAGGTTGTCATCTATTACAAAATCCTACAAACACAAAAAAGGAGCAGTTAAATGAGTGCCTTAATTTGCTTGCTATTGAAAAGCCGTTACCATAACAAACAGCAGCAAGACTTTTAAATCAGGCCTGTGGAACAAAGCATTCCAGTGTCATTTTTACATTAGTGATTACAGTTGATGTCATTTTCACAAAACAAAATTATAACCAAAATGGATATTTCAGGTCAAAGTGCTGCAAGGAGTATATAGATACATTTCCATCAATAAATCTGCCCTTTTCCTGCCCTGACATAAGTGTTCAACCCCTTGTGATTGACGTTTTTACCACTAAATTATACTATGTCTGCTTCTAGAAGAAACGTCTCCATTACAAAATTAGCTAACCATCAACATAACATAAAATAACTTCAACATGGTGTCATTTCACAAGAATATTGATTCTTACAGACTTACTGGATTAAATCCTGGTTTCCCATAAAAGGAGGAGCCATTATGTCTTTGGTAGACAGAAAAATATATATTGTGGAACGATGTATATTGAGGTGATTAAAACTTCATTGCTAGGCACAGAAGCGTAAGATTTCATCCTGTGGCAATACAAAATAAAGAAAATTGACAACACATTAATATGAACTATGCATATGTTTAAGAAACAGCTACTCTTCCATCATTTTATTTTCATCTGCTGGAAGATACTTCTGCTATTGGTGGCAGGAGGAAAAGTCATCAATTCTTCAACGCTGACTACCGAGTCTGCCAAATTCTTTTCAGGACCTTTGCATGTAAATTTATCCTAGCTTCATTTTCCTCCAGTGCTATTACAATTCTTCATACCTCACAGGATGTTGTGAGCTTTACCTGACTCAGACTTGGAAGATCTTTTGGATGAACAATGCTATTTAAGAGCAAATAGTCACAACGAGCAGCTGTAGTTTCTTCTTACATCAAAACCGTAGAAAGGAAAACTAATTGGAGACCAGATTTTTATCGCTCTCACTACTTCACTTTTATAGACTTGCCCTAATATTGAGTCCCGGAATAATAATAGTGGGCACAAATTCTATAATTTTAATGAAATTACATTGGTGATAAATTTGAGTCTGTTATTTGGGACCACTTGCACATTGGAGAATTTCCTAAGGGAGAAAACAACACCTCTGTGGCCACAGTCCCCTCCTGGAACTTGCAGTATTTGATATTTCAGTCCGATTCCTTCAAATACAGATGAAAATACATGAAAAAAAGGCGCAGTGTAAATTCAGTTGCACACACAACAGTGTCCAAAAGACCCTACTGTGCTCAGAGTACATTTCTACCATAGGAGAGTCATAACATGTAGCTGCCTGTCGGGAAGGACAGTACTGCCTCCCACCCCTACCCATTAGGGCCTGGAGAGGACAATGTTACAAGTCTCTGCCCACTCAGTCCTTTTTTGTTGGCACATTACTATTTTATCATTTTGATCTCCTCCTTACTGAAGATAAAAGACACCACGGGAGGGATTCATGAATGAGTACTGTTATTTATCGACCCAGGACTTTTTGAACATTTTTTCCCCTCTGATTCATGGACCACTTTTCCATATTCGAAAAGCAGTTCATAAATCGTTCAGCACCAGCAGAAATTAATAATAATGAGTTCATTTACATAAAAGGACTCATCCTGCCAGTTGCTGATAAAGTTTGAAGCCAGAACCTTGTCAGCAAACAGGATTTTTGCTGGCAGTGCAGGAAATAATCTTTTGTTTATAAATTAATTAAAACATAGTTTTCCCTCTGTTTTCACGGCTGTTAGAGGGGCATTTGTTGAGCAAAATATCCTACATTTTCCTTTTCTAACAAATGACATTGCCCATAGTGGAAAGAGAGATTTCCAGTAGTATTAAGTCAGGCTTTCAGGAGAGAGGAATGTGCTTGGACTTGTTTTCATTTTTTGAGTGAGGATTCCTTGCAAAGCCACTGGGAGCTGCATTTCATGAGGTTTTGTTTGAATATATTCTTTCTTCTGGATTTGTGTGTGTTCAACTCACTCCTCCCCCAAGTTCCAATCTGAGTTTCAAGTTCAAGTGAACTGAAAATCTCAACAAGAAACTCCCACGTTTCCTCTGACTCGTGACAAACTCATGAGTTTCACATGACTTTGATGCAAAACTATAATCGGTCCCGGGTTTTATTTACTTTTAAGGAGGGGTGAACCTGAATGAACATTTCCATAAAACCAGGGGTAGAATCTGTGAATGGAAGTGTAATGCCAGTGCATACATGTGGTGTGTCTGTTTCATTACGTTTGGATGCCAGAAACTCTTCTCCTCACTCCAAGACCAGATTTACATGATTTGCTCTCATGGAGCTCAATAGGATCTATGCTGCCATAAGATAACCAGAGTTTTGAAGCCTAAGTTTCACAACAAACTAGATCCAACAGCTTGAACCAACAGTTTCAAGCTGTTGCTGTGGAAAGGGCTGACTCTCCCCAACTCAAAGCCTCATGGTTCTGCTATGAGGTGGGACAAATCTAACAGAAAAAACATACATGAACCACATTCACTTTTCTTTGGAATGCTGCACATTGCCACCCATCCCTCAGAGCCCTGCTGGCTCAGCTCAGGCTGCCCCAGGTGACTCCACGTACCCAGGGGTTCTGTGACACCACAGAGCATCTTCCCTTCCCATATGCCTACTGCAGCCTACATATCTACATCAAGCATCCTGTTTCCACTCCTCGACCCAACCCTACAAATTATGCACTGCTGTAGTCAACACTGCGACATTTTAAGTTGCTTTTAGCATTCAAGCCTGGCTCTGCTCAGACAAAGGTGGACAGCTGAAAATCCCCACATACTTCACTTTTCTAATTTATGCAGCACAGCACTCAGATTTGCAAGGAGGTAAATGAAATGAGCATATGAACATTTTACACAAAAACTTTCCTAATTCTCTCCTGGTATTTTGAAAAGAGTAAAACACTAGAGTGTCAAGAATCGTTGGAAAAGAGTGGAAATTCTTCTCAGCTTGCTTATTTCTTTGTGTACGGTACTATTAATGGAAATGGTGATATGGGATAGGATTTGCTGGTTTGTTCAGTTTCTTAGCCTTGGAGAGTTGTTGTTTGATATTCTGATTTCTATTTGCATTTAAGCTTTTGTTTAGCAAACACAGAACAGGTTGTTTTCACAAAAGAAAGACTAAAAGTTGGAAACGTGCAATATTAATCTGATCTGTGCAACATGTATGTGTATGGCTTCAATAGAAAAACTATATTAAAAAAAACAAAAACAAAAGGCATGAAATGCCTGTTCCTGCTTCTGCTTTTAATTGGTGACATCTGGGTTTGTTGAGATTGAATGAAACTTTTATTTTGTGATTTTGAGAAGGAAGAGATGTCTGACTAGTTATCTTTATATGGTTTCATTTCCTCTCATGTCCCCTTCTCTTTCATTTTACTGTTTGAAGACTTCTAAGGTAAGCACAAGGGAGCCAAGATTTCTGCCTGCAGTCCAGAGTGAGCTCTGCACCACTTACCTGCAGCACCAGCATGGGCCGCTCACTTCAGCTTTGCGCTCTCATCTGTAAAACAGTTAATGACACAGCTCAGAAAACTTCGCGCTATGTTCATCAAAACCTTTACGTAGAGCTAATGTATAGTATATTTATATTAGTATTCAGAACGCTTTTGATTTTGCATTAGTAGGATATAATTTTTCAGAAAGAGGCTTTCTTAGGAAATTTGGTTTTAATTACACTGGAATTGCAGTTACTGGTGGTGCCTACACCCACACAAGCTATATGTAGGTTAGCTTATGGAAGTTCTATGTAGCAAGTAGCATGTTGCTTCACCAACCCCCCTTACACACATTGGATGATGATTGATCTCACCAGGTACCACCAGTTCTTACCTCTCTGCGATCAGAATTCGACATCACAGCTTTATCGTGGCTCTTTGTGTCACACTGTATTTTCTTTCGCTTTAGCAATCATCTATAGAACTCAATATATGCAGGAATATGAAATAGTGAATATTTCTATGGCCTGGAACAGAAAACAGCAACTGGAATGCAGTTTCCAGCAGAAAATGTCTGAGGGAAATTTCTGTCTGTGGCAGCAAAATGACACACCAAGCAGACAGAAAGCAACATTCATAATGTTAGGAGCCCACTTTCTGCAGTGCATAAATTCAAGACAATGAAAATGTAATGAATAAAGCATTTCGAGAGGTGATTGTGACAAGGACAGCACGGGGGAGGAGGGGTGCTGGATCCGGGGATCTGGCAGCCGACCACTCCAAGTCGGCCACGCTCACTGCTGGGAGGGGGCTTGAAACTGGGAAACGTTTCAGGCCAAGGGTTCCCAGAAACTTTCCCTTCCCAAGCTAGAGAATCAAGAGCAACACTGAGATGGAGAACAGAATCAGGCTGCTCTATCTAGCTGCGTAAGACCCTGATTCTTCGCAACATCTGGCTGCATGTAAAGGATTTCAGCAATACATAAAGGATCCCAGCTCTTGCAGACCAGGCAGTCTGGTGAAAGCATCCCACTGCAATAGAAACTTCAGTATAAAAATTCATCAGCCCCAAACAAATGCCTGTTGGGAGCTGCAAAAAGCCACTAAGTCCTGATCCCTGTAGGAGCTCCAGACATTGCTGGGAGCCACTGCTAACAAGGAGCCAAATCTGAAGCTGAGGCTGCTTGGAACCTCTGAGGATTTGGCCTTCGATTTGAGCAGCCTGCAGACCCCAAAGCCCAATCCTGGGAGGCTGCTGTATAATTCTGAATAAGCTGTAGGGGAGAAAAATCAGAGGCAAGCTTTCAACCTTCTTGATTGGTTTTAGTAAAGATTTTCAAAGTTATCTTCAGAAGGAAAAGGGCCAGGAAAGAACCCACTTGAAGGAAATCTGAAAACCCACGTTGTGTTCCTGCCCTCTCCGAAACAGGAGCCATTTTCAGTCTTGTGCCTGGTGGCAAAGGTAAGTTTGAGCAGAAAAAGAGAATAAAAAGAATTATTGTCAGAACCAGTATAAAAGCACAACTGAGGCTGATGATTCTGTCACTCATTTTCACACTCCTGCACAAATCTGTGTGTTTTCCATTTCTGAAATCAGCCAAAGATTTTCAAATGTCAAATACATTTTGTGTGTGTGTGTGAAATTCCTAACAGGAAGCTGTAATCAGAATTTCATTAAAACCTTTATTCTATACATACACCATGCCAAACTTCGACAGATCATCAGCTGGACCTTACAAAATCCTGAACATTAGCACAATAATTTCAAAACTAGGGGGAAAAAAAAAAGAACAAAATATGGAAAATAAGAAACAGAATTCTCAGCACGCTTGGGTTCTTTATGCTCTCATGATGACTTCCGAATGTTGAGGGATTACATCTTGAGGTATATTTTTGGGATCACACTTTCAAGATTTCCTACACAATCATGAGAACCAGAAAGTTTTGTTCTAATTTAAACAAAAAGTCCTTTTGCATTTGCAAGAGCTGAGGCTTTAAATAAAATACCAAGAACCTCAAAGTTAATGATTAAATTGTAAGAACTGGCAACTCTGCCTATAATAAGCAAGCAGAACTGCTCAGAAGCTGGTAGAAGAGGATGAGGAATTAAGTGCCATATAAGATGGGAGAAGGTTTTGTAACATTACTGCTTTGGAGAGGTTGCATTCTTACCTTAGGTAGGTGCTGCTGTGAGCCACTATCTCAGCTCTCAGGTGCCAAGGCATGGCTTTTCAGGGGACTCTCTGAGACTTAAATGCTGTCAAGCAATTTCAGTCCACTCACTTTTCCGGATTGTATTTCTCTCTTTCCTTTGCATCTGATTTTTTTTCCCCTTTGCTATCAGACTGTTCCAGTGAGTTTCTTTTTAAACAGTTCATTCCTTCTCCTCCCTCAGCTATTTTCCTCACATTCCCATCTCTCCCGTCTCTGCATTCACTGATGAGCATGCTCAGGCCTGGCATGTTGGTGGGCTGTCATGCAGCCTAGGCAGGTATCAATACATGGCAAAAATGGTGAGTTGAAGGGACCTTCCAGAGCAAGGCTTCCCAAATATTTGTGCACTGATTGATTAATATCAACTCTCAAAATGTCTCATCTATCACCACACACCAAATTTCTCACAATGTCAAAAGGACCTTTATTTCTAACAACCTCCTCCCTATCCAACCACCTGCACTGTGGGAGAATAGCACCTCTATTACTCACTAAGACAGACACTATTGAACCTGTACTTAAAGTCTCCTTGGGACAAGATGACGTAAATAATTCCTAAGGAGCTTCTTCCAGTGCTTCATCATATTAACAGAAGTAAAATCTGTCTGATATCTTTCCCAGGATATCATCTCATTCTTTCCCAGCAGACATGAAAGAAAGAGGAAGGTAGTTCTGTCCTCTGTGGTGTCCTTCCTTCTTCCTCCTTTTTGCTTCTGCATTCAGCATCAGTCCGTCCCTTGCAATGGACATGGAGTGGTGTTTTGGTGTATCCAGAACACAATGTTTCTTTCAAGCAATAGGAAACAACCCTAAATAAGAACAACTGAAATATTTAATTCCAATGTCAGAAGGGATGCAGATGTGAGTTAAATTAATTATTTTATAAGCTCTTTCAAATGCAAAAAGTGTTTCATAGTAAATGACAGATGTGTTTGTCTTAAATAAATACATATGTTTATACATCTGGTATTTTCAATAGGTGTTGTGGATATGTGACTATATGAAAACTGGCTCTATGATGTTAGATTTCGGAACACATTTCCTTCATTTCAGATTTCTAGAAGACTTGGAAGCTACATTCTAATTTTTAAAGAACACAAATATTTTCATCTTGAAACACTGAGGAGAGTACAAAGCCTGTGGTATATATTCTAATGTGATGTTTTAAAAACCTGAGATAAGAAAGAAAATGCATAAGATATTCTTTTGACATCTCATTTGCTTACTGCCAGATTAGAGCTGTGCCACAGAAGTAAGGGATGGAGACTGGCACAGATTTAAGAAGAGATGTGACTCCCGATGTCACTGGTGACCTCAATTTCATTACTGGAGTGGCTCAGCTAGAGCAAATACAGAGATGTGTCCACCTGTGCTCAAAATCCAGTACCACTTCAGGTGACCACACTGTGTGATACAACTGTATTAGATCACCAAAGACATAGGAAAACCAATCAAAGCACTGACTATACCAAATAATAATATCATAATCATTGTCATTTGATAAAGTAACTTAAATCCGTATATTGAGATTGCTGAAGGAAGGCTGAGGGGTGGCTATCCTAGTCTTTCTGTTGTCATTTACAGCAAGATCTCTCTGGAAATGTTGAGGAATTTACATCTATCAGAAAATTGCTCACTTACTGAAACCAGCTATTTTTAAGGTTTTATTTAAGGGAGATAATGAATAAGACTAAATTGATGTCAGGCATGAAGTAATTTTAACCAATACATTCAAAGTCTATAATACAAAATATTTGAAAATTATATGTGGAGTAATCTAAAGTAATGAGATGTTAAAATTCCTTGGAACCTAGAAACTCTTCTATTCATTCTGTTCTTCTTTTGCTTTCAACCTCACTGTGGGAGGCTCCATCTCTGACATCTTTATATATGATGTTCTCATTTCAAAATGCCACTGAACCTTCAAATGAACACTTGCCTATGATCTTTGAATACAAAAATACTTAAATCAAGGTTTTTATATTTTAGTGCACTCAGCCATTATATGCAGTGAACGAATTTTGGTATTTAGTCTAAGTCTTATTTCAAAAGAAAGGAAAAGACAAGTCAAAATGAAAACAATAGCTCAGTAGAATGAAATATCAGCACTACCAGATAATTTCCAGACAGGATATTTTAAACATATTTTAAAAAAGGAGAAATTTAAAATCCTTTGGAAAGTTAAATCTGGAACAAAACATAGAATCTTTCTAAGCGAACTGCTTATAAGTGAAGTAGGGCAAGCAGTCTTTGTATACTATTTGCAGGTTGGCACCTATTCCCAATGTTAGTGTGGATATGACTTGTATGAACAGCTTCAAGGAACTATACCATTGGTGGACACTGGAAGAGAACAAGCAAGCAAGAAGAGCTTGTTGTTCTATGGTGGGTGCAGTTATCGTGAACGTGCTTCCTTAAAGGCTTTGAATTAACCTCTTTTTTTCTCATTGAGCTATAGAGATTTAATAACCATAAGCAGGCTCTGATGACATTTGCTAGAACAGACTATCATCCATAGTGGTCCCTCTAAATCAGCTTTACAACCATAATGACATAAACAAACTAAACCAACTCTATCAGTTGCTTGATGTAATAACGCAGATCTGCTACTGAACAGGAAGTCTGAAGTGAACCTTTTATTTCCTAAGATCACGTCTTAAATGTATGGTTTCCACAGGTAATCGTCTCTCACTACTTTCCTTTATTTTTGCTACCAATGTACCTTTTTTTACCATTATTTCCTTTTCAGGGAAATGAGGTTGAATTGTTAAATCTTAGCAGCTACGAGCTTTCGTTTCACTTACTTTAGAATTCCCCACCTAATCTCCAATTGTATTCCATTGTTTATTTTACTTTTAAGAGATTTGTCATATGCAATCAGTTCTCAGCTTTCTAATGCAGTCAGAATTCACTGTTTTCCAGGGGGTTAATGCATCAGACAAGAAATTGTTTCAGTTTTCATTTTCAGTAACCACTCATACACTAAGTATGGCAGGCAGTGAGCTTCACAGTGCTTTCTGTGCTTGGGATAGGCTTCCACTGTGCATTTCTCCTCAAATCTTTTACTGACTCTGAGTGTCATCCTGGTGAAGCAAGAAGCTGGCTACCTCCTGCTTAAAAGCTATGATGACTCAAGAGCTGTGATTGTTTCTGCCTTTCATCCTTTCAACAAGATTGCTGCCTGAACTGCAGTAGTATAAAACCAAGCTCACTATACTACATAGACTTCAAAAACACCACGAAGTTAAAGCTTATCTACACAAAAATGCTGAAGCTTATCTGGAGGCAGAAACAACACAAACACGGGTACCTCCCTCTGAGAAATCCCAAGGCCTGTTCTTAGCATCAGCGTAACTGATAAGAACAATATTAAGATTTTTTTCATCTTAACTAGGTGACTGTAAATGACTCACACGTGAGCTGTGCAGCTGTGGGAAGCAGAAGAATGCACACCCTTAACGTTGTATATGTATGCATTAAATCTGTATTGCTGGCAACACTCCCTTGAACAGTACAGGCTGCTTGGACAGCTTGTATAGGTGTGTTCTGGAGAACAGGAAATGCCTGAAACATTGATGTAGAAACAAAACTTAAATAAAAAGAGTAATACTGGTTATAGTGGAAAGTGGACAATACGTGACTTGCACCATTAAAAGCACATCCAGACCTGAAAGTAAAAATTGTACACCAGTGATCCTTCTAAAAGAGATTTTAATGCTTCTTCATTTTAGATATTCAGCTAAAATGTTGGGAAAAAAAGTGCCATATTTAATAAACAGCTTTAGGATTTTTTGCAGTATTCTATTCTATCTAGAAATACATAATTACTCTACAGTAACCCTAAAAGCATTTTCCTAACCTCAACATTTACTATTCAGGTCAAGAGTGATTTTTGTCTGTTTTAGCATAGGTTTAGACCAGCTTAAAATTGAGTGTGTTTTAAAGGCATTGTAGTTAATTCTCTTGCTGGCCAAATTTTTCAGAGAGACATTAAGAACTCAGCTAAATGCATGAAGTAGTAAGAAAACCAATTAAATATATAGCTATTGAAAGTATCTATTCCAGCTGTAGAGTACACAGCTTCCTTTCTAGGACTATAAAAGAACATATGGTAGTATGGGAGGTGCAAGTCTTGGTTTGTCATTTGTTCCTGATGGTGACTGCCCCGGCAATGTATATGGCAATGAAGAGGTTAAAAATCTTCCCTGGAGTAACAGAGGAAACCTTTTCTTCCCCAAAGGTATTGCCTCAGCTGCTAGGAAAGAGGCAAGTTCCTCCAGGTGACGATGTAGGTGGGTTGATTGAGGTAGCCCAGCAATGGTTAAGTCTGCTGGGATCAATTAAGATGACCCAGATACAAAAAGTAAGGAGAATGTTTTTGCTCCCTTATTGCTCCCGGTTTCCCACTCTTGACTCTAAGCTGTGGGCTGCAGAACTGAGTCTTGAGGAGCAGAGTTAGGCTGATCCGTTGTTATCAGTTGAGTACCTTCAGAAACTAATTTCTTTTTAAGCAATAAAATCCCACTACTTTTAGATTTGTGCAAAAACAGTGTTAACTTCAATATCTCAATGTAGTATCCGTTCTTAATGCAACCCCTTTAATTTTATGTTTTAGACCCAGACCTGGCAATGGCGTATAGCCAACCAACAGTCACTATCTATGAAAACATTTGTTTATAAAGCTTAACCAAGAAAAATATTAACATGTTTCTTAAATTGCTGTATCATTCCAATTATTCCTAAAAAGACCCTCAAGAAACTAAAAGATACACCCTGTTAATGACAAATAATTACCATGCTGCATTTAAAATTTCATGTACAAGAGTTATCTTCTCAGCTGTTTCCAGCACTAGAACTAAATAAACCAACAGAGCTATGAAGTAAATAAATAAATAAAATAAAGATCTTGAAACACAGCCTTGCTTCAATATAGTATTGAGGATTTTTTGTTTGTTTGCTCGGTTTAAACAGTTCTTCAGTTCCGGCCAGTCCTGCATTCCCTTTGTTTCATCTCATTAAGTTCCTGTTTCCTACTATTTGCTTTATCATCAACTATGGAGACAGTGGTTGACTAAAACAATACAAAAAGTAATACTCTTAATTACTGTCAGAGCCTGAAAAGGCAGGAGACACAATTGGATTCAAAACTTCCTGCAGTATACCATAGCTTCGTGAAAAGAGAAAGGCCACCATTCAAAAGACACTGGCTTTTGATTCCATTTCAAATCCCAAAGCATGTGAAAAATGGGAAATAGAGGTGGAGCTCAGGGAACTTGTAAATCACAGCTTCTCAGGGCAGGGTGTATTCACATCTCTTTCTTTCAACCAATCACTTCATTTGAATGAAAGATAGTTAGGGATGAAAATGACTATTGCCTGCTTCTCCTCTACTCCACTACATCATAAGATACATGTAAAATCCCCGAGATAGAACAAGGCCTTATTGACTGAAAGTAGATACGAACCTGTCCTGTTATAATTTAGGAGAGTTCTGAATTGGTTTTAAGGGACCATCAGAAATAGACCTCCAAAAAGAATGCATGAATACCTTGTCTTTTGCAGATCCTCCAAAGCTAGGTGCTCTTAGCAGCACACAGCAACATGTTCCAGTTCAGAAAAGCAGAAAAAAGCATGGAAAATGTGTAGCTTTTTTTGCCAAGGAGGAAACTCAGTGTACATGAAGAGGTACAAGCAATCCAGAGAAAACAGGAGGGAAGAAAAATAATATTTTCTTAGCTCTGGTAAAATAAACAAAAAAAACAGAATAAAATGCTCTTAGTTCTGAAACAAACAAGCAAACAAAAAATGAAACAAAACAAAACAAAAAGAAGAAAATCCTCTTATTTCTGAAAAATTAAACCAGCTCTGACAACATGCATATCCTTACAGTTTCATGGCTGCCTCACAGCTCATAAATTAAGCAAGTTCTAACCTGAGCACACTTCACACTGAAAGAGGTAGAATGTTTGATTTGGTGGACTCTATTCATCCCATGACTTACAGAGGTGTTAAAATAGCTTATGTTTGAGGAAAACCAACCAAAGAAGAATGGAGCAGGACTCAAAAATTTGGGGTCCTTCTGGCACTACTTCTAACGGGACAAGTATAAACACTGCTGTTCTGGACAAATTTCAAATGGAAAGCAGAGGTATATTGTATGTACTAAAGAAAACCAAAGCTTATGGTTTATTTTAGAAAAATAATTGCTCACATCCCATTTTAAAGATTTTGAATGAGTATTAGTGCAACTGTTTTATGATTAAAAACCAGAAATGTTGCCTCTGAACAGACAATGATGAGTTCTCTAGCATCATCTGCAAACCTATAGAACTATCACTATTGCACGTAAAATGTAATTTCCACTACTTGGTCTTTTTTGGAGAATACATTTCAGTACTGCATTTCAAACAGTGCATTACTTTGATTCCATTTTTTTTACAGAGATGCTTTAGAGTTCTACAGAAATCTTGTTCGACAGTGCTTAATACTCCTCCAAAAAGAGCACTTAATACTCCTCAGGCAAAGTAGAGAATCAGTAACGGAGGACTGTTGCAACCATCACATCCCCAGCAGCCATTGCAGTGGCATATTTATGCCTTACAACATGGTAGCACATTGCTTCCTGTTCGTTCACTTTTGTGAAGCAGTAGGAAGGTGGTCTGGAGAGTGGTAACACACCGTGCAGAACACATGAAATGTCTCTGTGCATTCCCGTGGTAATGTGCCAGTCTGAGACAACAGTGCTGCCATTGTACAACATGAAAAAATGATGTTGATTTCCATCAAAGAACAGCAAAAAAAAGAGAGATTTTTGTTGTGGTTAGCCTGAGTTCAAAGCTTGGAGTAAGACGCTTATGGATGAACAGAATAAACAGTTACACTTAGGCTTACTGTATAGAGCTTAACGAACACATATGAAGATCATATAAATAATTCACGTTTCTCAAGAGTGGTGAGTTGAACAAGTCCCTTCTGGTTAAACTTATTTAAAGATGAGGTGAAGTTAAGTGAGTGATGGCACAGTTACAGAGGCCACAGTCCAGGGGGAATTTGGACAGTCTAAGTTACACTACCGCAGTGATTTGTGCAGAATTATGTCAACTTACAGATCTTTAGACCTTAAGGGAAAAGGAAATGTCTGCTCTCTAAAAAGAAATGATACAAGATGGGTATTTTACAAAGTACAAATATGCTTTTCTCAATCGGCTATTTCTAGGTAGTAAACTGGACATCAGCAAAGCATGAAAGGAAACATTACCATATAGCTGGAGAACAAGTTCAGTGACATCAAGGAAAGCCCAAAATACTAAATATTTGAAACAAAATGCCACATTAAAAAAAAAAAATATTATCCTTTTCAATCAAGTGCTATCAACTCTCTCTCCTGCAGTACCTCAGAAGTGTGTAAATGGATCTATCCTATATTGTCTACTATTATATTTTAAGCATTTCATCGAAATTGCAAATGTAGAAGTAATTTCTAGAGTAATTATTATATGACCAAACACTAACACATTCTTATTTTCAACTGACTGTAAGCCACAAACATCAAAGTCATGAATTAATCTATAATGGAGATTTTTCTCTGGTAAAAAATGACATCAACAAACTAGGTAGCATTTCATCTGTTAATATTACAATAAGTCCGCAGTTTTCCTCATGTTGGCAGGGTAAGATTATAATGACAATCTGTCTCTCTTTTATTACATAAATATATTACACATACTTATGCTTGATAATTATAAGCATTATCTTGAGCCCAAATTCATTGTTCTAATATTACCG
>NC_143448.1:9627500-9660000 GCF_987193195.1 Phasianus colchicus
AGAGATACAGTGGTAAAGAGATAGTTCATACAACACATGGTTAATAATTAAAAATATTTGACTGTTGTCTGTGCACAGAAGGGAAACCTTGGAAGTGGTTATGAATTGAGAGATTTCAGAGTGAAGATCACACAGACAATTCAATGGGTCACCACGGTTGATACAATTAATCTGCTTTTCCCAAAATTTTTAGTCAGAGATCAGGGATCTGGCTTTCAACATCCTGATTTCCACATCATTGGCCACTCTAAAAAAGAATCAAATTGTTGTAAAATACTCAGCAACTGCATTGCTGCTCCTGGCGTACGCAAACCCGGTACTTCACGAGTTCACATCTACTATTGTTCTGCCAAACAGGACAACAGCTCTGTTGTGGGAGCGAATCTTATTGCCATCTATGATGAGAAGAACATCTGATTGATTTGAGTTCTGTAAAACATAATCAGAAGGTACACTGGTGCATCGGCTGATTGCCTTGAGGAAAGCAGGGTCCCAAAGACTGCTATGAAATGCACAGAAAGCATAATTAAGTCCATTAAGCTTCAGGTGAAGGAGTCAAACAAGGTCTCTAACAACTGTCTGACAACCACAGTGGGCTCTTGCAATCAGAACAAGATCTGAGTAAGGCAACCTCTGAAACAGAGCCCTCTGAGCAGAGGAAAAGTCAAAGGCCCTCAGCTGGGAAATGGGACTCAGCAAAGCAGTGGGTGAGGGATGCAAGATCTTTATATTGTAAAAATATTATTCTTGATGTAAACGAGTATTATGTCTACAGAAGATTAACCTTGAATGCACACTGGTTACAGTAGCACACAGTTCCCAGCATAGATGTCCTAACTGCATAAATAAAAAAGACTGTAACATCTTCTAATGCCTCAGAAATGAAAATTCACCTCTCCACCAGTACAGGTGGATAGGGCAGCCTGTACACTTGCCCTCCTCATCCAGTGGAAGGCCACTGTAACAATTAAGGAAGAAAAAAAATCTAAGGGACAACTGGTAAATCGTATGACAGAGGAGCAAACCCACGTGGAAAAGGAAAGGGCAAATTAAATCAGCAGCTTGAGGCAGCCCTACAGAAGGCAAACCACATTAAGCAACTTAACCCAATTTGTTCCCAAAATTTAAATGGAACTACCATTCAGCCTCCTTATCCACAATAACAGGTACAATGAGACTGATTTCCAATGATTTCTCAAATAAGTGCCATGTCCATCACAGAATTAGTCCCTAGGGACTTCATAAGGGTACTGATATTAACTCACTTCAACTGTGATTCCTGCCCTGAGGGCAAATAACATAATTGCACTGCAGTGTACATTTGGCTTCTGCTTGCTTTTGCTCAGTTTGCATAGTTCTGCACTTTCCTATTGTTTCTGTTGTACAAGATGTCACAGCACCATTTTGATGACATGTCTGGGTATATCAAAGGCCAAGGGAATCCTGTTATGTAAACACATCATTTATTACTATGTACAGCAATGATTACCTGACATCAAACCCATCTAGAAGCACGCTGTGTGACTGCGAGTAGGCGGCTTCCTGTTAAAGAGCCCTATCGATTGACAGGAGTATGGAGAAGAGACAACAAAGGGGAAGGGTGTTTTGTCAATATCTTCTGCACTGTAAGGAAAGGGCCTCCTATTCAACATACAACATAAACATGGATATTTTCCAGTTCTCAACTCCTCTAAAACTCTGACAACTTCCTAAAAAGCTGTTCTCTTAGGAGCCAAGGAAGACAGGGCAATAGCTCTGCTCTGCCTTGCTTATTAGCACCAACGTTTAAGCCTAGAGGATGCTGTGGTCACTGGTAAGGCAACAATGGACTCCCTGTCATGTGTCCCTCGACTCTTTCCAGGCAGAGAACTACGGGATGTTGACCATCTCCTGATACAAGCGACTAATTTAGAGAAGGTGGCCCAGGGAGCTCAAAACCAGATTTATCAGAGCATGCAGGAAAACAAGCCACTGCAGCATTACCAAAAGAACTTCCATGGAGATTCATGGAATGGAGAGTAAAAAGCATAGCTGTGCATCTGAATAGTTGAGCTACTCTTCACTGCAATCAAATTCAATTCCACTGTTGTGACAGAGAAGAGGTATGAAACATTAATGATCTGTGCTGGCCTAAATGGTTGTTAGATGTACGCAGACAGATTGTATTCTAAAGAAAGATGTACGCAAACATAAAAACTTTCCCACTGCATTTGAGGGGCATCTCAAGCAGGTGCTTACATGGTCAGTTCTCATACATGTAAACTGGGGCAGATACAGCTTTCGCTTTTCTCCTGTTTGGCTGTATGCAATGATTCCCTTCAGACCCAGCATTTGTCTTGCAAACCAGAAGAATGAACTCTCGCGCACCGACACAGCGGATTCTCACAGCCAGACCTTTTGCTGTTCAACAGTTTCTGGAGCTGCTTCAGTTTCTCCATACCTGATGCTTTAAGCTGGAAAACTGACTTCATCGGGGCATTTGGAGGCACCATCGCTTCAAGCAAAACACTTTTTTCTTCTTTTTTTTTAAAAGTCTGTGGACAACAAAAAGAAAACACAGAATATAAGTTTCTTTTCTGTGGAAGGAAAATAATGCAGAAATAATACCTTTAGAAGAAACAGTTTTGATAAATAAATTTCACCTAGAACCAAATTTTCTGTGAGCACAAGGAAATGATGTCAGATTTGCATGTAAAACAGGTACCACATCTGTGTAATTTCAATGACTTGAATAAAAACAAGAAACAATACGTATCCAAAATAACTTTGCTTGCAGGTTAGACATGAAATTGTTGACATATTTAGTAGCTGTTTGCCTGAAGATCTGACCCACAAGCTGTACATCTTTCAAGCAGAAAGAATAAGAGAGTATGAATTAAAAGATGAAGCTAGTATGAAAAAGTATCTGCTGAAAACGTCTGTCAGAAAAACTCTACTTGGATACATTATTTATCCATAATGGAATATATGGTTTTTCATTTCAAACCTTCTGTTTTATCAACGGACTTTGTAAAGACATCTTAGATATTTAGAGGCTGAAGTTTCAATGCTCTTACGTTCATTGTTTCTGGAATATAAAAAGAGAAGGCGCTATTATTTTAAAATAATTTTAAAATATTTGACATCTAATGCAGAAGTTTTTGTCATTAAATAATACTTAATGCAGCCTAGATATACACTTGCTGCAAAGGCTGCTCAGAAAGATAACTTTGGTCTGTTTTGACTCACTGCAGCCTCAAGTTTAGCCAGAGGTCAAGGCGTGTTGGACTCAATATAGCTTTACAAGGACATTTCTAGGAACCAGAGGGGCTGAAGGGACTTAGCATCTGGAAAGGGAGTGCTGAGGAGTCACAGGCAATGAATCTAGACTTAAGGACACTTGAGACAGACTTACAACTTGTGCCTTCCAGACCTGCTCAGCAGAGCTTTGTGGAGGATGTCCAATTTACCTAATTCTTGAAACAGGCTTCCCAAGAGATTGCTGACTTGGTTCATCCATTATACTATTAGCTCTCTGGTTGGAGTGTGAAGGAGTTGATGAAGGACCAGGAAAACAGGCAAGAGAAGTTTCAAACTTCCATACCTCATCGAGTTTGGCCCAAAACAGGCATCATTTCTGCACTTGACATTACTTTTAACACTCAGGGTTTGCAAAAAATTTACATCAGCTGCTTGAGAGGAAATTGAAATTCCTGGAGTTACATTACTGGTTTCAAACTGCCCAGAAATTCCCATTTATGCAAAAGTCTAATTCCTTAGAAAGCTAGATAATATAACTTCTACTGACCAGGTGCTGGAGAGAAGAGACAAGGCCATATTGAAAGAGGACACTGCTCTTTAGAGACAAACAAAACGTGGCATGATTCCTACTCAGCAGAAATTTACTAGACCATGTGCAGACAAGTTGAGGTAGCTCAGCATCTGGAAAGGGGGAGCTGAGAGGCCATGTGCAATGAATCTAGAATCCTTCACCAGGTTCACAAGGGAAGCTTTAAAAAAGTTTAACTACGTAAAAGGAGGTTCAGTACAATAAAGAGAACCAAAGGAAAAAGAGCATGAGCAAGGGTACAGCTGAGCTGAGATGAAGGCTGGAACAACTCTCAGTGCAATGTGAGTTTCAAATGTGGGGCCCAACAGGGTAAGAAATCAGGAAGATTCCAATATATATGAAGAATATGTTCTGACTGCAGAAAGGAATTTTTCAAATAGGTTTCAAATATGGGCAGTAGAAATGAGAGTTCAGAGGGAACAATAAAAGTAGTTCAGGTAACATTTATGGAAGGAATTGGTGAGAATTCTGGCAAGAATAGAAAGGAAAATAGTATCTGTTGATATGGAGCACAGAAACAAGGCTTGATGAAAACAAATTCAAAAAAAAAAAAAAGAGAAAAAAAAAAAAAAGAAAGGAAGACAAGCTCAAGTACATCAAAGTTCTCAGATGGAGAAGACAGCCTTGGAGGATGGAGAAGCAACATTATTTGGCCCTGACTGTGAACACAATTGGCAAGCCTGGACTAACCGGAAAGTGTCTTGGGAGATCTGTCTTCTATTTATTTTCTTCTGTGGACTAGGTTTTGCATTCTGTATCTTTGCTCAATGTGCATTGGCTATTAGTGCATTCCTTCTGGGCTATTTTTAACTTCTGAATGGGACTGGTGTTAGTTTTGTGAACTTAAGCTACAACTGTATTACAACCTGAAAGCTGTACATGGGAAAATCTCTTAGCACTCAGTGGCTTTCCTCTTTCCAGGCCTTCTCCAAGAAACCTCACTCAAACCATCAAGCTCAGCTGTGATTTCTTTCAAACACATCTTTTTTATCACTGGGAATAAAAAGACACTCCACTCCCTCATTTCTTTGGGCAGTGTACAGAGATTGTATTCAGTGAGAATACTGCATCTGCTACCCTTACGCAGTGCTCCAATAAGTTTACTACTATACGTAGGCCTCTCCAAAAGTAATGTTTCCCATTTATTTCCATGAAAACTACAAAAGATACAAAGAGCACAATAACATTGTTTGATAGAGCAAGTTTGCAGCTGCAAATCACTATTTTTCAACACAGTCTTTAGCTATGCATTGTTGCCAGCAATGAACAAGAGCCTGCATATTGCACTTGTAACAATCTGTACCGGTGGAGGTGATGAACTGTCATTGTAGCCACTGTTGAAACACACTGCCCACTGCCCCACTGTGCTTACATCCACTGCTTGGGCTCCATAAAAGTTCAACAAGAATCAGTGAATGTCAATGGGTGCCATTTTTTCCTCACAGAGGAATTTAGTTACACATCTTTGTTTCATCCACACTTCCATGTCAGACTGTCCTTTTCTGCCATCTGTCTGACAGCACAACATCCACCTCTGACATCATGGGCCAACATAATAAAGTAGGAAGCACTATTTTCAGAGCAGCATTCGTACAAGATTTTTGGGTCAGCTCAACAAGGTTACATTGTCCTCAAAATATCAGCAAGACTCTAGTTTTCATAAACAAAGGGGTTAGAAATTTCAGAAAGTGATTGTCCAAAGTAAGATCTCCCAGAAGAGAGAAATTCTGTTCTGAGATGGGACATAGACATTCACCAGTACTTAGGGCCTGGAATTAGTCATCACGTACAATATGAGTAAGACTCTGGCAGAACAGTAAGTCTGGCAATCTGTAAACTTCCCCCTTTTTGCCACTGTAAACTCATTTCTCCCTGACAAATAGCTTTTGAATCAGTATCATTAAAGTATTAGCATTTTTCTTGCACAGGGCTAAGTGCTCTAAGAAAACAAGAGAAAGAAGGTGGAAGTAAAACTTAGTAGTGAGATGTAAAGGATGCGAATACACAAAGTTCCTTTGATATTTGCTCTTAGATATCTATGTCTGGAGCAGGGTGATGCTTTTGTGATATATGCAGAGGTATGTGGAAGACGCCATCCAGAATCCTGGCCTCTCAGTAGAAAAAAAAAATAAATGATAACAACAAAGATGGTTAGGAAGGTTCAGGAAGTTAATTTACTCACCAAGAAAAGAATACCCAGCAAGTTTCTAAGAATGCAGAAAAAACTGGGGCAGACTGAAAAATTGCAATGTTGTTACTTGGGAAGTAAGGGTCTTATAGTACTTTTAGATTTGGATATCATAATATTCTGCTTCAAACTAAGCCTTTACTTGCTAAGCAATTAACTAGTTTAGGCTTTCCACTGCTCAGTCACTCATACCAATGTGTTCCAGCAGTGTCCCTTGCTTTTACAAAGTAGAAAAAATAAATCAAACAAAATAAACCCTGGGTGTTCCACCACAAAAATATATAAGCCACTTACACTTCTCTTAACGTGCTGGAGAATGCTTGTTATAAACAAATGTGAGATGAATTGCTGGAAAGAATGAACTGAATTTATGCAACTGAACAATATGAGAAGAAATTTTCAAAAACAGTGTTTTTGAAAGAGATCTTTTGGTGTTTGATTAAAATGTGGGAACTTGTACCAACAGATAAGTTTAATTAGAGCTACTTAAATACATAGCCTGTGCCGATTGTTCACAGGCTGCAGGATAATGGGAAACAAGTTCAGCTCTGTGGAGAACAGGAATCCTGAACAGTACCTGGACAAACCATAAACATAGAATTGCTGTAAATGAATATTCTTTGCTAGAACAGAAATATCCACATAAATGAGATAATACACTGAGGCAAAATAAGTAGCACTTATATGTTGCAAATATGCAAACAGACAAGTAAACATATGTGGTGTTAAAATCAATTGCAAAGAAATTCATTGAAGTCAGTATCATCAGGACTATTGTGTGTTCTCCATAGAGTCAGTCCCTATCAATTCCAGATCAGTTTTTGAAATTCTCATGGCATCTCACCTGTGGACCTGAGTGACCCATTAATAAATAGATCCATCAGCTTCCTGGAGCCCTTCCACATCCAAGAAAGCTGTCCTATTTCTGCAGAATGAGAAGGTAGAACATCATGAGAGGTACTGGTACTGCAGTAAAGAGTAATAATCTCATATGTTTAAGATGGAGCAAACCAAAGAAAGAACAATCTGAATTTCTGAATGTATTCTTTCCAGCAATATTCCAACACTGTTAGGAAGATAATGTGCTGTGTCTTCTTTGGCAAAGGGCTAAAAAATTAGCATTGTATAAATAGAGAGATCCAGAAGAGCCACTGGGCCGGAATCAGTGAAGGCAGCAGGAATTTCCCCCAGATTGCAACAGACTTGGATCATGTCTGTTGTTGGCATGGACATGCAGGGCCCATAAAAAATTAGAAAAGTGAATTTTTATTAAACAAATTATCTCAAGACCTTGAAAACACATACAGTACTCTTTGCTTTTTAGTTTTTCTTTTACTGGAAGCAGTAAATGAGAAACATTTCCTGCAGTTTATTGAATGTGTTTGTGCTTAGTGCATAAAAAGGATATGCCGCAAGGTAACCAGGGCCTTTTATAAAATATTATAGACCTTTAGGGAGAAAAAGTGAAGAGGAAGAAAGAAGAGACAGAGGGACAGCAATTGGTGCACATTTCTGTTATTAGCATATATGGTGGCCAAGGAAAGCATCACATGCAATTAATGATACACAGCTGTAGTCACACAGTGCATCTCTTCTGTGAAAGAGTAAAAGTTTATACAGCTGCTGCTTGCTACTCAGGAGTCACAAATGCAAACACATGATTGCATTATGTTTACAAATTTCCTGCAGAACATTCCGCATTTGTATGGATTATATTACATTCACTCAGAGTCTGATGACAAATTGCTGTAGATTAATCTCTTCTTAGAAATATGTGGAGCTTTTAACAAAGTGTACATAAACCAAGCTGCTAGTTGTTTTTCATTGTTAATAATGATTCCTTTTAAAATCCAAAGTTTAGAAGTGTTACAGGGCACGCTACTGGGCTTTCATTCATTATCGCAATAAAACTCCATAAAGCAGTCTGTTCTGCCAGAGGGTATTGCTCCTTTCTGACAGGTACAGTGACAGACACAAATTTTCTATCTCTGAATAGTACTATAGATACTATCAAGTGAGACAAAGAGAACAAAATGTATGACAATCGTTCAGTCTCATAGCAAAGAGATTTGTAGCTAGCTACTAAGTATGCTTCCCAGCAAACAGACTATGTTGTCCTACGGCTACATGGAAAAGTTATATTTTCTTTGAAAATTCAAGGGCATTTGGTTTGTTTTCACTCTACTTGAAAGATTGTTTTGTTTGTTGGTTACAGCTAAACAGGTGTGGGGCCCAGCCTTTTTATTTTTGCCAGCAAAATGACTATTAACTGGCCATTTGTTATAGAATGCTAACAATATAATTTACGGTAAATATTTTAAACAAACATTTTTCTCAGGTCAGTTAAGAAAAAAGATCAACAATAAATAATATCCAGAAATGAATACAGCTCCCTCTCTCTCACTCAATGTTGGCATTTCTAAAATGCCTTTCCCAGCGATAAAACAGAAAAGCCTTGGGACAAGTCCAGTGAGGAGAGGCAAGTCTCTTTTTTCCTCTAAAGCTTAATCTGTGGCTTCTGGGCTAGAACACCCATTTACATTTCACAACAGAATAAAACAAAACATTTTGTTAAAGATGCAGGTTGTGCAGGGCAGCCTAAAGAAGATAGTGATAGCATTCTGTGTTTCCCAAGCTTTGGCCCATTCCTTGGATCCCTGCTAAAACTATTTCCCCTCTTGACAAGCCCATGAGAGTTAATCTGGGGTCTTCTAGCTGAGGACTGTAAATACCACAGTGACTTCTGGAAGAGAATAAAGTTCTTGACTCCAATCCATTACAGTGCTTTACAACAGAGGACTTTGCAAGTCAGAATTTAGAACTGGATTCAGTAGTGAAGGCATGAATAGTAGAACAGATACCAAGGTCTCCCCTCGCCGTGTCTCACTGAGCAAACAAAGTATCGTAAGGGCAGGAGTTCTCCACATTCCTTTTTCCAGAGCCATATAAACTGAAACCCACTAGTCCAGCAAAGAGAGAAAACGCAGGGGCTAGTTGCAAGAGATCAGCTCAGCTGTGTGGACACAACCTCAGTTTGGCAAGAGAACTAGGAGGTTTTAAACCACTGTTTGTAATTGAAGGGATCACTATCAGCACTGCGTTCCTGAGAACTCCCTAACTGAGCCAGATCCAAGGTTAATCTAGCTCTGATCCAGTTTCCAAAAGCCGTAATAGGCAGATGCCTAAAGTTTAAGAGCTGGACAAACATATATGGTATTTTCCTCTACTACTCTTCCAAACTCTGTCTATTTTCAGCTTAGAGGACTTTGTAAGCCAGATGTGGTTATGGTTTTTTATAACTCTCAATAGATTTCTCTTCCACATGTTCTTCTTGAGCCCACACTAACTTCCAGCACTCACACCAACCTCTAACAAAAAGCTCCACAGATCATCTGCAGACTGAGGCTACCACGTTGTTTAGCTCTTCATTTACTTATCTTTAACTTGCTTTGTTTGATGCCTTCAGCATCCACTATGGAAAAGGTGGAAGTTAATCCCTCTCAAGCATCACTTTCCATCACTTCAATTATTCTTGAGATTTGAGTAATAGAAATTCACATAGTATTGAATATTTTTATGCTGCAGACAGACTCAAATGACAAAAACTATCCCAATTAGAGGGCAGAATTGCACAGAGTTGGAGATTGATTATTTCCTCTGTGAGCAGACTTCAGTCCTCTCTGATTAAATTTAAATTACAAGAATTTTGCAAACAGCAAATTTGTTCCAGCAACTCACACCCACCCAGAAAAAAATTCTTCAACACACCTATCACACCGTGTACAGGGTTTTAACTTGCAACACTGACCACTAATGTCACTTCTAGATTATTTTGTTGTTGCAGGAACTAATTCTGAGTTCACTTATAATCCACTTTCTCTAAAATTAACTTCAAGTCTTCCAAAAGCTCTCCTTCTGTTGCTCAATTCATTGTTATTGGCACTAAAGCTGAGTTTGTAAGTAACTGTACCTTGGTATCATGCCATCATCTCCATTTATTATGATCCAGGCACAATTTTTCTCAATATTTTTTTCCCTGTTTTCATTGTATTTAACTCTCAGACTCATTGTGTAATTTGAGATTCCAAATTGGGAATCCTACTAGGCAAAGGCTATTATTACTAAAACCCTGGGATTCCCCAAGGCTACCACATTCAAAATGGAGCTAGTATAAAAGAAAGTGTTAAGAAAGGACGTAAACTCCATGCTCTTGTCACTGAATTTTCAGTATTTTTAATTGAACACTGAGCTAATTAGGGAAAATACTGAGTGGTGCAATTAACCAAATAAGTACATGTGTCAAATGACAATGGATGCTTCACAAGATGAAATAAAAAATAAAGCTATAGTGCATTTTAAAACTAGTACAGTACAAAACAAAAATTCTAATAACCATGACCAAGATACTGTACTCAACAATGCTGCTACATGTAACCACATTGAAACTGTTTGGAAAAGCCAAATAATTTGGAAAAAAAAAAAAAAAAAAAAAAAAAAACCAAAAACAAAAACTGCTTTTCTTTACGACATTCACTTGCCAGAAAACAGACTTCAGTAGTAAAAGAAAAATTTAAAAAAAGTATGTGCAGCACAAGCAAGAATGCTTTCAAAATCTAATCCCATGCATGTATAAAGGTATAATACATGCTTTCTGTCACACTAAAGAAGGACCTGATAACCTCTGGAAAATGCATATCTCCTCTTGCATTTGCAGATGCCTTCTTTCTCCCCCTTTGTGTGCTCAGTGATAGGTTCTTCTCTTTCTTACCATTCTTCATGGGCAGTGAGTTCTGTGTTACAGCTCACTATCAACAGCCAATTCAGATTTAATGCTCAAGTTTCTCTACGGTTTCTCTAAGAATTTTACTACATTTTCTGAGAAGCGTATGTCTACCTGATCAAAAAGAACTTCAGATTGTTTTAGGAAACTATGGTCACTCAAGGGATGTTGCATTTCTGTCTGTCTGTTCTGTTAGTCGAAAGACTCCAGCAAATTTTTAATGGAAATTTCCTTAATCTTTACTGAATGGTCCTCTAAGTTCATAAAACATTGAATGGGAAACTCCATCATATTTGTTATTCTGAAAATGAGTTCATAGGTAGCAACACTCCCTAACTACCACGGGGATTTTTCTTATTAAAGAAAGCTTTAACAAGAAGTATTTTCTTACAAACAGACAACTTAACCCATTGTATAGACAAGCCAGTACATCTGTTAAGAGCCACGTTGGCTCGTGAGGCAGGATGCCAGCTTTTCAACCTAGTCTAACTTGAACTCTGGCAACCTGAGGCAACAGAAGCTCTTACTGCTAATGGGCAACCAACCTAGTGGTATGTTTCTTGGTTCAACTGATCCAAGGACGTGATTCATAAACCTATGTGGAATTTATTCATGCTACTCAGAAAATCTTTTCTAATAAGTTGCATATGCCAGGAATCTTGCAAAAAGCACGTCAAGCTCCTGTGCAGAACACTGAACAATACTCAAATGTCATTTGTGGAGACTGTGTCATGTTATTTAATAAAGCAAATTTGGTTTTCTTTTAGTATCTGTATTGGAATTAACCACTATCCTGATCCAATAGTTGGATTTCTATTTTAAATAAGTTGAATATTAAACCATACACATATTTTTCCTTATGAATCACGTGTGAAACACTCAACTTGAGTCACAAAGGAGTGTGCACTGCCCACATTCATATCTGTGCATCATGTTCTCATCTAGCTTCAGAATTATGCTCTTATATTTTTTTCTGATGCTGCATTCTTTTGAGGCTACTGCAATGAGGCTATCTGCATTGTTTGCTAAAGAACTATATGAAAGAAATTTCAGATAGAGCCTGCTGCTCTCCCTGCAATAAATATGCAACAATGAAGAAAGGAATGAGAGGACTCGGGAGCTGAAGGGGTGAACTACGAAGGAACCAAACAGAATTACTACTCAAAAGAGGATGACTAAATTTCAATTTACTTCAAGATTTGTGGATTGTGATTTTTTTTCTCTTTTGACTTCTCCATAGCACCCTTTCCATGTGCCCAAAGGAATTCTCTTTTCTACTGGCACTATTTGTTCTTATTTCAGAAATTTTGTGCTTATTCAGTTGGCCTTGATCTTAAAGGCTTTCCTGTCTATCTTGTACCCACTTATTGCTGTTTTGGGGTTTCAAAGAAACCAAGATTATTATTTTTTTTAAAAAAAACAGCCATTTGTGCCATTTGGCTACTCAGGTAATGAGATAAAGCTTCAGAGTATAAACCAATACAGATGGCTACTATTTCATTTTTTTCACCTCTCTCGATTACCTTTTTGTATTTTTGAGGACATCTGAGAGAAAAGACAGCAGGAGATTTTCTTAGAACAGGTTTTCTGCTCTTAAGGTGATAGTTTCCTTAATGAACTGAAATTAATTCAAGTAAGATATTTTGTTCCTCTGCAAGATATATAACAAAATCCAGAGACAGAGAAAAAAAAAAAAGGCAAAATGCACACACACACACATATATATATATTTATACATTCTTCTCTGTCTCTACCTATATCACAGTAAAATATTTCTCTTTGCTCACCAAAATATCTCTGCAGAGAAATATTTGGGGGTATTGCTTTAATTAGCAGAGTAAGCAAAAAAAAATATTTTTTTCAAGTAACATATTAGCACGAATAATTGAAGAGAAGACAATGACGCTGTAGGTCCTTTCTACTTGAGAATGAATAAGAAGGCCTTCATGTTGTTGTATATTACAGTAAAAGACAGAAAAATATTTCAAATAATTCAATGTTCTCTTGTTTTAGTGACACTTCTTTCTGAGTTCTAACATACCTTCCTTCAAAATCTGTCAAGACCCAGTAGTTTAAAGGACATGGGATAGTTAATCAGAGCATGTAAGGGATCCATAAGCTTAGCAACATGTTGTATGATGCTTCCTTCAGCTTATGTTTCCAGACACGATTTTCATATGACAACACTCACTTCTCTATTTTGCTTACCTACGTTTACTCACAATAAGGACTTTAAGGTCATGACTTCATAAGAAGTCGCACTGTTTTAACTGAAGGTCAGATCTGAAACCAATTCAAGTAGGAAATGGGAGATCTTACTTGTTTCACCTGCGAGGGACTACTTGGGTTTAGATCGAGTCAATTAGGAACAGATTTAAATCAAGTGGAAACAGGTTGTCTTTAAAAAGCAATAATGAGGTCTCCAGAGATTTGTTTGAGCGTAGCTAAAATTTGTGCAAATCTATGTACAATCCCTAAATAAAAGTTCAAATATCCTGGGAGAATCCTTGTAAACACAAATTATACACAAGCATAACATTTTGTGCTGCAAACCCATGCCTTTTTCCTGTAAAAAAATTATTTTCATAATATTTCTTCACAGCAACTGTTACCTACAGTTAGCAGCCTACTGGTATTGCAATGTTTTTGCCCCATTCTGCAGTGAAGTGTCAGATTATTAACTATGCCTTACCAAGTAGCCATGTAGACTTACAGTAGCTAGCATATTGGCTTAATAGCCAACAGATCCTAAATAATTATTCTGAACTACTGACCATGTAGCAGATTAAACTGATGAAGACATGAAATTTATGCTTTTGAGATATCTTGAAGGGGTGTTCAGCAGTAATGTGCATGTGTTGGACTGAGAGAGTCAAAATGAAGTCCAATTTACATGTTGCAAAAAGGGATTGGATGGGTAATGAGATCTGATATCTCTATTGGTATAGGATAGTCATGGCTTTTAATAGATTATCCTGGTGTCCATATAGATATTTACGAAGACATTGATTTTCTACGTTTTTGTCCCAGTGCTCCATCCTATTCCCTAATGCTGATGGGCAGAATGAGAAGCCAACCCTCATCAATGCAGCTGATACATAAATCAACAGCAGGGCAAAAACATTCCACAACCAACTTCGAGGCTCTGCCACTGCCGCAGTGCCTGACACAAACACATCTGACGTTCCATTGCTCTTTGGATAGAATTGCTACAGCCACTTGCAATCTTGTGATGCTCACAGCCTTCTCCTAAGAAATAGAGGCCGGCTCATTTCTAGCCATAAAGCTTTGTGTCAAAAACCCAGGCTCTTAAAGTCCTGAGGGGAGGGCAGGTTTTAGAATTTGTGGAGAGGAGAGGAGATGAAAAGAGAGGAAATCTACCTGATGCCAAGAAAATACTCAGTTTGCAATCTAATGTTCTGTTTTTAAAAACAACTACGCAGTAAAAATGGTTACAATCTGCATATCGTTAGGATCTATTACTAAGATGTTGCAAAATCTTCCTGCCTTTGCCTTCACTGTTTTTAACCAAAACAATCAGGCTTACGTTTTTATTCTCATATTGACCAGGAGGCTGCATGGACAATCAGGGGTAATTTCACACAGCTGCAGATTTTGTTTTGCGAATTGCACACATAGAACAAGCCACTTTCTTTCCATCATTCTGCTTTAGAATAAAAACTACAAAGAGCAGAAAAATAAAATACACTATAAAATACATGGCAGCAAGAATTGAATAAAAACACTTTTTCGGTAATGTTGAAGTTTTATTTTTATTTGCCACTTTGCGTGGCAGTAAATACTGAGAGGAAAAATGGGGAAAAATATTGCACATTCACAGAACAACACAAAAATCTGTACTACTATCTGTAGCTGATGACTGTATAACCAGCCACACACAAGTAGAAAAACAAAGCCAGTTACCTGTCTTTAGAAACAGCTGATTTCAGTTAAAATGAAGAAAGAAATTATCATTAGGAGTACAAATAATGAATGTGCTCTGCTGCTGCATGCATATAAAGTCTGAAAGGTACCTCTTCATTCCGCATTCTATGTTACAGCTTCTCTCCAGACTTAGCAGAGAATATCCCTAAGTCTAATGGGTTAAATGCTTATTATACCACTGTCTTATTTGTAACATAAGGCACCTACTACAAGCCTACTCTTCATGCAAAATTGCCAATTTATAGCAATATTCCTTGTTTAGAAAACAAGGCTATCCAAACACTATAATTACAATATGCACCAGCAGGCATAACCCTGCATTAATGCACAGACTCCAGATACATTCGTCAAATAGAGTTTTTTTTCTCTTTGCCTTCTTCTCAGGGTACTTTTAAGTTCAGGGACAGAGAACATGTCTTCATTAGAAACATTAACATTCACAGGCTGTAGTAAATTTTGACAGTGAAAAGGTCTCTGTAACCTTTAGTTGTGCAGAAATTTACTTCCCAAGAAAATTACAGCTGGCACTGTCTTAATTAATGCTAGCTTTCTTTTCTGAAAATTGTGGGCTTGTCAGTAAAAAAGGCAGAAAAACCTGAGTTTAAAAGACTGGACACAAAAGACACGTAGAAATAAAGCCCTGCAAAATTTCATAATATTACTCTGTTTTTGTTCTACAGTAAGGAGATGAAAAGATCTAATTTGATTTTGCCAAATGGAGCAACATATATGTAATATAGAAATGATTTGCATTCTCTCTTTTGTCTTTGAGTTTCATCATGTAAGGAGTGCTTTTTTTAAGCCATTCTGTTTTAAAAGCAATAGGTCAAATAAAATCTATATCTGCGGGGGGAGGGGAATAAAATATCACTTTTTTTTTTTTTTTAACGTTTCTTTAAATGCTCCCAGTAAATCGTAGCTAACAGTAAGAATTGCAGCAGTTTTACACGTGATTTTTAATTACATGACATTTTTCTAATTTTTAGAATGATTTTAGTAATTGCATACTAATTTATTTCTTAATATTTACCCACGTATCTCGAAGTTATATTTAGATGGTATAAATACTTTAGCATATATAAAGACTAAGTGTTTGGTGACTGAATTTTTATTATCATGCATGATCTTTAACTGCTTGACAAGGTGCTAAACACACACCTTGCATCTGAACAGCATTTTCCTACACACAGGCTGTGTTGTAGTTAAGAACAGGTACGGAAAAATACTACTAGCGGTCACCAAAATCTCCAGGATGTTGCATATGCATTCCCTCATATTCTCTTCTGGAAGAGATTTCTAGCATTTCGTGTTTGGAATTTCTGTGCAGCCCCCAGCTCCATCCCTGGCAGCAATAACATTCCAGCTCCACAGAGGAGTCAATGTGCACCAAGACGTGACACCGCTTTGGCACTACAAGAAGCACCAATACTGCATGTCAGCTGTTCCAAACATTTTATGCAAGTTTCTACAAGCACTTTAAATTTAGGTGCCCCGTATAAATGGTTTATTCATGTTTATGAAATGATTAGTTGGTGCCACTACATCGTTTAATAACTTATTGTGAGGCATGTTATAAAATGCATCATCAATAAATGCTTAAAATGCTGCCACAGCAAGGTGATAAGCTGTTACAACAGTATTTTAAGATGTATGCATTGTTCAAATAGTTTGTCTGTTATTTCAACGCATACTTTCAAGATTTTTACAAGCATGTTATTGAATGCTGTACAAATAATAAAATATTCATAAAGATCACCTTAATTTAAAGTGTTACTGTGTTTTCCTAACTTTAATGTACATGCCACAGATACAGAGCAAGCGCTGAAATACAAAAAGGTAACAGAAGAGAAAAATTCCTATCTCCGATGCAAATCTCTACTATCACCCTGAGATAGAAAAAATTCACTGCATTCCTCAGACGTAGGGTCTGTATTTTCAAGGCTTGAACTGCTAACTATATAAGAAATTGCCATGGATAAGGAAAAAACACACAAAAAAAGCAGGCACCTAAAGTCTGAAGTTCTGAAAAAATGTCACACACAAAATGTTTTGGCTGTTTATAGTACTTGGCAACGTTACTGAAATAATAAAATCCCAGCGCAGGCTATGGAGCCCATATGGACAAATGTAGGATGAGGGCCTCTCTTTGCTACTTTCCGTACCGGAAAATGAACAGAATAACATTATGGACAAATGTGATAAATGGAGTACAGTCATAAAGCAGCTGCTGATTGGGACATTAGCTTATGCATTTATCTGCTTCTCAGCTTAACCACAATGAACATGAAGTCTTAAGCGATTTTCCAAAAAGGAATGTAACCTCAGGAAGAGAAAGCCAAAGTCATTGCTTAAGAATGGTATACTAGGAACTGCAAGAACATAGCAAGTGGGGGGGTCTAAGGATATACTTACACAAGAAATGTAGTCAAATTTTCTCGGCTCATTCTCAAATTAATTGAACTACTTACATAAGTGAGGAGACTTAAGGAAAGCATTTCCAGATATTGGCTCCACACATTAGGATTTTCATTCCTGCCTGTGATCCCCTGTGTGTCATTTATTTATGGACAGGCTGCAACGGGCCTTTGTTTCAGCATAAGGAAAGGCAGCCACATGGATACTTGATAAGGCCAAAGAGACCCAACAGGAGAAAACATTACCCTTGAAGGGGAAAAGACTAAAAGGCAACCCCTGATGAAACATGCCATACTGCCACTCCTCATGTACGGGACAGTCTCCTTCATTTAGTTCACACATGCTCACCTCTGGAGAAGGGTAAAGCACTACCAGTCTCTGAGGAGGCTGCTGTTAGAGCTCAGTACACACAGATCACCTTTGTTTAGTGGGATTCTGCCATCAGTGCTGATCTGAACAGCAAACGGCATGACCACGCCATCCTTTTGCCACCTACACAGTAGTTGCTGAGCTCAAGTAGGACTAAATGCAAACACTGTTCTACTCCTCTACTCTTCCAGATGCCCATTGAGAACATGCAAGCACAAATTCATTTCCAACTACCACAGCTGCAGGGATGCCAATCCTTGCTTTCTGGAGCCTTCCCACAATATGCCTTGCTTTTGGCTACATGGCCAAGTGGCACAAGACCAATGTGCTCCTCTTCTTTTCCACAATATTTATTTCTCATTGGATGGGATTAATTATAAACATATGAAACCATTGACTATTCATCTTTTAACACACTGGAGTACATAAAGGAACTCTCAACAATTAGCATTCCTGAGTTTGCCTTCTGAAAATTTATTTCCTAAAATAAATTTTTACATGATTAAAAAATAAAGCCAAACACTTGGTTCTTAGAACCTGACTCTCTAATCACACATATACGTACCCAACTCTTGCATGTGCTCTTTGACAGTCAAGTAGTTTCAAACTGTATTTTATCTCATGTAAGTAGCATTTCCAGGTTGTTTGGTGCTGATGCTATGATTTTCCACTCATTCCTGTCAATTTCCTAGTACCTCATAGACATTGTCTTACTTTGTTTTATTAGCTGTAACAAGGTATTTCAGATTTTCCCCCAATTTTTTTTCCCCAATCGATTTTACTTAGTTCTTAATGAAGTTATAATATTACTCATACATGGATGTTTATATAATATTTTTATTTAGATTTATATACATAATTGCTCATCTGCTAGCTTAAGCTTTACCGCATGCTTATGCTGTTGCATTATCTGAGACTTACTTAACCCAAAGTAAAAAGAATGGGGAGGGATGATAAATGTACATCTCTTCCTTCACTAGTTTTTACTGCTCAAGACAGAGGTCTGACAACTGGGAGGTGTTTTTACTACCAGCATCCTGTGGCTGTTTGGAGATTTTTTAGTCATTCTGATGCAACCTTCACATGACTTTGTATGAATAAATTTAACTTTATTCTTTCTTTCACTCTGATCTCACTTTAAAAAAAAAAAAAAAAGACAAAATAGATACAGAATATTTACTTATGCATTTGTTTAAAAAGTATGGAATCTTTCCATGTTATGTATCTACTTATTAAATCATTATATATCTGCTTCATAAATCTATAAGTGGACTTACAGGCATTGCCATTTAGTGACATACTCAAGCAATGCTTCGTTTTGTTCTTTGGTATGTGAGAATCTTGAAAATACTTATTTCAAATTATAAATTTGTAAAAAGGAATTGTAAAAAGGAAATTGTATATTTTGGGTGTGTGTGCACCCTCTACAAGATCTTCTTGTTAAGCAGATAGGCCCTTGGGATATAAGAGTATATCACAGTATTTTTGCCTAACTACTGTTCACGTGTGACACTTGCTCCTGCTCTAGGATAATGTACAAATATGTTTTACAGGTTTTTCAAATGGTAATTATGATGCTTCGTCTTGCCCTTCTAATAATAACAACAGTTTAGCTTTCCTCCTCCCTACCCCCACTTTCTTGGCAAGTCTGACATTCAATTTGGAGAATCTAATGTCAGCAAGAAATCCATATGTACTCCTGAGAGTGGTAGGCATGCCCCTTCAAATCTATTTTTAGGTTACTGTAGAATAAAGTGATATTCTCTTTCTTCAGTCATTTCTCTTCAAGTAACTCCCATCTTTTCAATGCTTACAAAGGAATCCTTAATGCCTCAACTTACTGAAAATATTTTTTGTGTTCAAAATGAATGTATACTGGTATGATATGTACAATTACATTGGTAAGATTTGTTGCACAGATCTACAAAAGAGAAATATTTGCAGCAGAAGAGTTTACACTTCATGCAAAGCAAAGCTAACACCATAGATACTCTAAAGATATTTAAATTTTACAGAGCAATCTGTTATTTGTCTGTTTATAAATATTCAGTTCCTTCAAAGACAATTAATTTACTGTTTTGGTGTTGATCTTTGACACCAAGATAACCTTAACTCTAGCCTAATTCAAAATTATTCCACTTATTAAAAATCTATATTACATAGGATTTCAGCACTGATCTTTCAACATTTCTGAGCTAGTATCAGTCCAAGACAGAAGCAAATCATGCTTGGCTTGTGTGGCCTTCATTTAGTAATCGTTTAGTTATTTAAGCATCAATTGTTCATCCAATCCTGAAAGTCTACTAAGATTGACACTAATCTACCTGTTTTGGAAATGAAGCATAAAATTCCAGGAATTACAGTTTACCAGATGGGCCTGCCTGCTCACGTGCCTGGAGACTGATGCCTCCAAATGTTTTCAACGTCCACAGTTGATGTGGAGTTTGACTCTCATCCTTTGCTGTGGGGACAGGGGTGCAAGTCACCAGAGCTCTTAGCCAACACCTCCTGATGAACCAAACATTTGGAAGAGAAATCAGGCAATTTCAAATGGGATAGAATTTGATCTACTTACTGCACCCCAATTATAGCAAATAGTAAATTGATTAAGATCCTGGTTCCTTCCTTCCAAAAAACATTGGATAAAGATCATAAAATCACCATTCATCCAATTTACAATGATTTATGCAGATTGGGAAGGGCTGTTTTGCATAATGGACAAAAATTGTGGAATGCAGTTATCTGTGGTCTGTCATATTGTCTGTCTGTAACTTATCCTACTGCTTGCAAAGCTCATGTTGAACCGTTTTGCTTGGTCTTTCCCAAATGCAAATGTGAAAAATTATCCTCTGAAGGAGATATAGGCAGAGAATCTGAGCTAATCTGCATATTTCCATTACGGCTTACCTGTGTATTCACTGTCCACAGAAGGGAGAAGGCAGTGGGTGTTAATTCCTTCAGTTTCATCTCACTCATCCTTTAGGAAAGATCTCTGTGGGCTTCTCCTGGTCCCCTTATCCTCTCCCTCTGAATCTGTCCATGTGGCTTCCATTATCTTTTCCCATTAGCAAGAGAGAGGAGTTTGAAGGCCCTTAGAAATAAGAAATACATCAACAATTGTATATTTCCTGCATTAGGAGGAGGAGCTTTAAATGCATTTTCTCCCACATATACTGTATTTTAAGCACAACATGACTATTATACTCTCTTCTTATTTGTTTATTTTTAGCACATATCAAAGCCCAGCAGTTCTCCCTCCAGGCTATATTTGACAAAGTTGCAGAGACTTTCCAGGCCACCTCAAAGCAGAGATTAATCCAAACAATTTAAACCTTTCACTGTTCCACAGGAGGATGGCATTCGATTGGATTATTTAGGGAGGACAAAATGTTTTTGTTGATGAGAGAGATGAAATCCTCAGAGAGTGAAATCAATCTTATGTAGAGACCCTGGAGCATTGATCTTGGTGTACATTGACAATTTCTGGTTGTTTAGCTATTTGGAATGACCGCACAAAATGAGCAAGTTGTTATAGTTTTAAGGTTTTGGTATTTATTGGCAACCCGGGTGCTCATATGATTAATCACACATTCAGAATGTGAGCTCAGTGGAAATTGACTGCAACGCAGCAGAAACAAAGTTTTCAGTTATCATTGTGTAATAAATTGAGGCTATATCCCAAAGCAGATTTGTCTTCAAGTTTCCAATTTGCCTTGTTAAAAGTGTTGTTTATACAGTAGTTAGCAAAAATGCAAGTAATTACACACAGAATTCTTTCTAAGCGATTCTGTACATTTTTTTTCCTCTTTATTGGTTTTCTATCTTCATTATCCAATATTCTGTTATACCCAAGCAGAAACCACATTCAGTAAAAATCAGAAAATAGTCAGGCCATAGAACAAGAACCTGCTTATACTGAGGGCAGCATTTCTTGGATGTAACACCGCAAGAAAAGGTCTTCTGAACAAATTAACCCAAATGCAGACATCCTTTAATAACCCACTTTTCTCTTTGTAGTTGCACTCTCTGATGCTTACCACTGAAGAGATGAACAGAAGGAAAAACATTTTCATTTATACGTTATGTTTCATTTAATTAAATAATATTTGTTCAGAAAGGAACATTCCACGTTCTTACATACCTGCTTTGCATTGTAAGAATATCTGTTTCTTCTACTAAAAAACAGATGCAAAAATAAAATCATAACTACGATTGGAAATTGGAGAGCAATTTGTGGAATGCAAATACTGAGAGAATTTATTTAAAATGAGGAGTGCCAGGTAGAGAAAAGTACTGTGTCTACACAGGAAGGAGCTGCTCCAACTATGGTATACTGGGAGAGACTTGTGCTGCCAAATATTGATAATGCTTTATGGCCTTTCACACTTGCCACAGGAATCTCACTGTAACCTTGAAGAAGCAGTTGCTAGGATGTCCTTGCTAAAGATAAGAGCAAAACTGTGGAAAAGAAAGGGAAAACCCTGTAAGGCTGGCCTTCTTCCCTAGAGAGGGTTACATGCTCATAATGTACAGAAACTATATCCAGATCAGGAGAGACCTAATTACAGAACTCAGAGATGTTAATGACACACAGAAATTTACATATAGCTGAAAATATGAATATCTCTATGCCAGCGGTCATATCGCCACAGGGTTGGCTTCAGAACTGATGTGTTGTTATCTGGGAGCATTTTCTGCAAGGTGAAGCCTTTCAAACAGTCAAAACCATTTGTTTTTTAAGTGAACAACACTCGCCATAAGCCTCTGTTAAATTTTATTGACAAAGATCTTTTTTTTCTATTTGTAATTCCTTCTCCTCTGCCCTCTCTGAATAGGGTTTGCAACAATAATTTCTCACATTTATCTTTCCATCTTTCAGTCTCAAAATCCTATATCTGATTTGGACACAACAATCTCCAAAGCAATGAATATCCCTTTAATTTACAGAGAACCTTCAAGGACAAAATTACTGAACGATTTTTCTTAGGCCTCATGTTAGATAAAAAGATTTTTTTCATGCTTATATTTATTTATTTTGCCAATTTGTGTGTAACACTGCTTTGTTGACTGACTTCTGTATTTTTTGTTTCTCTTTAGCTTCAGGGAAACATCCCTATATCTTTACCTGTACTGGAGATAAGGAGTTGTCACAGCTGCTGTCCATGCAGTCCTCAAACCAGAGAGTACTGTAATAAATCTTATTTTATTTTATGGACAAATAAATGCTGAGGTAAAATATTTGAGAATCGTTGCTTGAATACTTGCCATAGCAGCGCTACTGTAATAACCACTATGACATTAATTTACTGCAATGTGCCGTAGGAAGAAGGAAGAAGGAGGGAGAAGGGCATTAAAAGAGAAAAATTACTATCCTTCGGATTTATTGGGATTGGCCTTCCTCATTTTCAGCCATCATTAGTTGATTAGGTGCTGATGACAGTATGGACAAGCGTGCTAGAATAGTTGGCTAAGAAAAGCCCTAAAGGTACTCTGTTAATTGAGATGATGTTCATATTGTACTTACTGAACATAACTGCAGACAGTGAAATAAGAGCTTAGTGTTGTGTAACAGACCACATGAACATTCACTCATTATCAGTCTGTAAAGAGGAGAAAACACTGTATATAGATTATGATTACTACAGAAAAAAGAGAGAGTATTAAAAACTGGAGGAGACTATCATTGGAAACTATGTTTTATACAGCCTTCTGGGAGGTGTTGAGAAATCTGTCTAATGTTGTTCCATAGTTCCATTAGGGAAACATTACTCTATCAAAGGAACTGAAAATTGACTTATGCCATCATCTTGTAAGAGGTAAGCACCTGAACATAACAGAATATCCAGATTTGCTTACCCACTAGAAGCTTACATGCTATTGATACTCTTTTCGTGCTTACATTCAATCTAATTTAAATTTTAAGGCAATTTAGAGAAAATGGCAAAGAAACACCACTATACTTCCTTCAATCTTGTTTGTGAAAAGTCAGCATTATACATGAAGAGAGAAATATTCCATATGCAGAACCTGTAATGCAATAGATACTTGGATTCAACAGTAACATTTTAGTAACAATGGCAATGCTATTATCAACAAATCCGATGTTAAATAATTTAATATAGACATTAGCTTGCTTCTTGCTGTGGCCAGGATGAATTTCAAACTTGGTGCCTAGACAGACAGCCGCAATGAAAATGCTTTAAAACTTCAGACTGGAATGGACAGTAGGGTAAAAGATCCTTTAAACTTCCAGGCAAATCTCAGCTCCTTTCAACAAAATTGTCCTATGAGTATACTGCCTACAGAGCAAAATTATCCCAGTACCTGAAGCAATGTGCTCTGAAAATTCAAAGTTAAATTAAATTTGCCCCCTTTCCAAAAACTGAGTGAACTAAATCTGATCATTAGCATGTTCACAGTGAATACATCCAGCTATAGGGAACAACAGCTCAGCAATATCAGAAACAAGTTACGCAGAACTCTGGAAACTCAAAAAATGCAGCTTTGTCATGGATAGACATTATTCCTGTTCGTTAAATTCTAGTATTGGCTGTGTTAAATGTAAATGTTTGTATTTACTAACCTACTGTGATAGATCACTGGGCCTAGTTTGAAAAACCCACCCTGCGAGACGGTGAATGACAGAATCTTGCTTCCTCAGCCAAACAGAAACTCACTTCCTTTGGTCGTTCATGAGCTATCAATTTCTTCTCACCATAAGAAGATATGGTAAAAGTCAGTCAACTACAAATACTCAGAAGCACAAGTAAAGAAACAGCACAGATTTTTGTAATATGCCTATAAGGAACAGTGTACAGAGTGCCAGAAGAGTGCAAAATCAACGTTATTTTTGGCTTACCTTTTGCTTCAAGTGCTTTACTACACAGTCAAATCAGTAATTGCTTACCATTGTTGTCAACAGCCTCTATAGCACAGGTTTTTACAGGACAGCATTAGCATTCAAGAGCTTCTTCATCAGATTCTTCTTACAATAAATATGGTTCTATCTTTAACGTCCAGCGTGATAATAAATGGCATTGCTTTCCTTCAGACAACATCTGTTGTGACTTTGGCATTCAGCTCAGTGGAAGGTGAGAAGCGATTGATCGCATTATTGGATATCTAGACACGCTGTGGCAGCATCTTTAGCAAAAGGCTTGAAAACTTAAGCAAGTAGACTGAGTAAGCCACAAGAAAAATGAAGAATATTTGAAGAATCAAGATAAGAATCGAGACATCCAAAAGAAATGAGAATCGGGATCAGAAACATGAAATACCCTCAAAAATACTAGCACAAAAATATCCCTTTTAAAATACTTATCCAAGGAAGTGTTAACAGGATCAGGCTTTTGCAGCCCATACTGTCTGCTTCTAAAATCATTGTGATTTTGGATTCATACTTTACACTCATGGCAGTGACAGAGAACAGACATGTTCAAAGTGTGCTTTACCAAGACCTGTCAACATTTGAACTAGAAGAGTGATAGCTTTGACAGGTTTTGGAGATCCTGCTTCCTGCCGCTACCTAAGAAGGCTGATACAAGAAATAGAAATCACCACATGCAAGCACTGAAATTTTCACCAAGTCTTGCAGCTGGCCAGGAACAATGTTGTTGCATATTTTAGAATAGGAGTATAAGCAGAGTAAATGTCTAATGTGTAAATCAATCAGATGGAAATCGTTGGTTATCTGCAGTTTGGGATAATATACAATGAGGGAGAGTGATGCAACAAGAATGCAGCTGCGGCAACGCCACTCATTTTTCATGTGGAAAACGCTGAATAAAGTCTCTGCTCCAGCTTCAGAGGGTTTCCATACTATTCCTCAGCAGGTATAAACACACTGTGCTCATTCTGTTCAACCATAAGGCACACCTGGTTCCCTGGTCCAACACCACATGCCATGGATGCTGACTGTTTCTAACCTTTCCTCTGCTCACTGTTCCTCAGTTAGCCCCTTTGCTCTAATGCCATCCTTGTTCTCTCTCCATATACAATGCAGCTGATGGGCATGCTCATTTTCTCTCCTTCATACTTCATGCTTTTCAGGATACTTCTTATCTTCCCATGTAACCACACTATATTTTCACAGTCTCTGGCTGTTCTCACTTCACATCCTAGATGTCTTAAATGCTCTTAATTAACTAAACTGCTTTACTCAAACTTCCATAAAGTCACAGAGCTTATACTGTTCCTATCCCATATATATCCATTTAATAGCCAAACTCTGACTCACTCTGTATCTTTTGCATACAGAAGTAGATCTTATCCCATGCCACATAATTCCCTCTTAACATACTTCCACCTGTACTTTAACCCACCCCCCCCCACAGTGAGAAACATCCTGTTTCATCATACATGTACTCAGAGAGGCTGCCTCTCCAGTCTGCCAGCCAGAATAAAATAGCTGGCTGTACCTCACTGCAGTCCCATCACTGACATTTCATCACTACAACTCTTCCTCCTCCCACATAACAGAGACCACCATGGAATCTTCTCTCTGCACCAACAAATGCAGGAAGTGTGGTGTCAGATTTGCAGTCTCTTTCTGATAGTAGAGGGAGTTTCCAGTCTAAACAATTCTTCCATTACAGCACCACACTGATTGACTGAGGTATTAGCTAGTGTCACAAGAACCAAAGGGTGGGTGAGAACTGATTTTTATTCTTTCAAGGGTTTCTGCATTTGAAGCGAGGAGAAAATGGGAAGTGTTTATATGAGACATGAAAATGAGCAATGCCCTTGTAGTCAATTATGTGTACTCAGACCTAACTTACCTATGTAACAGATGTATACCAACTTGGGAGTAATGAAATTCAAGATGAATTTCCTGTAATACAATTTAAGATGTGATAGAGCCAGAGAATATAATTTTAAGACAATTCTTCAGGACTCTAGCATCTATGAAGCAGTTCAGTTACACAGAAGTCCTTTATCTTTCTTCCCACATTTCTGTGAAGTAAGATTAACATATACATACCATTTGGGCAAAAACTACCTTTGCACCAAGAAGTCTAATGAACAGTACAAGTAGGTGTGTTACGTTACTCAGCTCAGCTGCAGCCCTCATTCAATTAACTCACTTTCTTACCAACTTCATGCTAGTTAATATTGAACAGCAAAGTGGCGGTGAGCTTCCCATTTCCAGGTTAATAAAACAGAGAATTAGGGGACAGAAAATAAAATACATTTTTTTCTTGTTCTTTTTTTTTTGTTGTTCTATTAGTTGAGTCTGAGGAAGTTACTCTTTGGGGGGAAAAAAAGTGAGTATAGAAAAAGTCGTCAAATTGGTTAATTTTGGTCTGTCTGTATAGTTCTTAGAGAAGGTTCAGTTGCAAGCAAAACAAATAATGATGGTGTCATATGTAGACTCACCAAAACAAGCAGAAGTATTCTGGGGCTTAGGGCACTTTTTTTCTCATGCTGTTGCTAGTAACAAGGGAAAGATCAGAAAGATGAGATTGCTTCTATCTCAGAGAATGTGACTACAGTGTTCCAATATATTCAAAAGCCCATTACACAGTACCCTCATCCAGGATGCCCACCACTTCCTAATGCTTCTGAACAGTGGAAATATATCTTCTCTACTCCATTATTGCTCTTGGAGGAAATGATGCCAGTCTCCATAAACATGGTTTCCCTGTTTAAGGACAGCTGAAGAGAGCGAAGTATAAAAGAGATTAAAGAAATTTATGGATATGGAGAGAAAAATTTTAGTCATCAGAGATTACTGGAAGAAGAGATTATTGGAAGAAACTAGGGAGACAGGAATAGTCGGATATCAGGCTACAGAAAAGAAACTACGAAAATTCTAATAACACAAAATTATACGAAAAAGACACAGTTATATTTACAAATCCATGTTTTGCTGAATTATACAATATTCTAAAGCAAAACAAGCTGTACCTCTGGTGGCACTCCCAAACTGTCTAGAGAGACCGGCACAGAAAAAATCTGTGTTTGACAGATTTTGATTTTTTGGTAGCATTCATCTTTTATGAAAGAAAAAATATTACCCTTTTTTTTTCTTTTATAAATATCTTTGCTATATCCACCTTCCCCACCCTTTCTAAGAGATCAACAGACCAGGTGTCAATATCCAACGAATTTCCAAACATCTTTTTACTTTTTTCTTTTTTGTTTTTCTGTCTCCTCTCACTCTCCATTAAGTACTTCCAGGCTCACTAGAAGTCCAAACCTTTAGGCAATATCTTGAGCAGCTGTTACAAAAACAACCGATGGTATTTCACAATGTTCGTCATTCCTGTAGCACTTGCCCAACTACTAAACCAGCAAATCCTTTTAATCTGCAACAGTTTGGGATTTTTAGTTTTACGTTTTAGCAAGCCAGATACACAGCCCATGCACTTGGAAAAGGAACACAAAATGTTTTTCATTTCCTTTAGTGATTGCAACGTATAAATAACCGTGACTACGGAGGATCAAATAATTCATTGTGAATAACTCTTGTTAATTTCTCTCATGTTTTCCCCTTCACAGGTAACTTAGAAACAGATCCTGAAGCCTGACACATATTCACAGTTTCTTAGCACTTACGATTTTGTTTGGGAAAAAATTCTTGGCATATTGTTGGTTCAAAATTGTTAATTAGGGGGAATTTTCTATTTATGTAGAGTCACCTATGACTGTGGCTTCATACTAGGCAGCAGCATGCCTCAATGGCTTGATGTTCCCCATTCCAGCTGCTCATTCTCCCTCCAAGCCAGTGTTATGCTGGCACAGCTATGCAGCGAACAAGTTCAGGGAGCTGATCTGTCTGAAGAGACAGGGAAGAATAAAAGAGGAGACTGGGGATTATGGGAATTTACAGGTAGCAAAGGTAAGAATTGCAGCAGGAAGGAAAAAGTGAAGGGTTTATTGATAAAGACAAACTAGGGGAAGGAAAAAGAGGGCATTTCAGCTGGGTAGGTTTTCTGATTTAGCCTACCACACAACTCCCCAAGAACCAATGTTGGCAAATACCAAGAAGAAGCAAAGGGTCACAAGCACAACTGAACAAGATGAGTTTGCCTGGATTTTGCTACCAAGAAATGTCCCTAAAGTATGGATTTAGTTATTTATTTGTTTGTTTGTTTATTTATTTGCTTTCTAATTGGTCGCACTCTAGTTTTTAACATTTGACAATGGCAACTAGCTAACTGAAATTCACACTCATGTGCTGGTGTTGGACAAACAGTACTCCACACTAAAATTTGAAAAACTACAGATATTTGCAAGTGTTTTCAAACAGACAAGGATTAATAAACTCACGGTAACAATCATAATTATGAATTGAACTTGGATACTGTTTATAAAAGTAGCTGAAAATATACATATTTTTATAGTCTTGCCTTTCTCTATAATTTGTAAATTAATAATAGCATTAACGCACAGACACCATTTCTTATAGAAATTGGTTTCTGAGACAGCTAAGTATTAGAGAGAAACTTCTGCTGTGGCTATCACTTTTGTGGTTATATATACAAAAGACCAAAGAGGATAAAATTAACAATTTCAGTAACTTCAAGAGTAGACTATAATATTTATTACAGTACAAATGAGCTGCAGAAAGGTTTGATACTACTGCTATGACAAAGTTCTAAACTGTTTTAGAGACAGAATATGAAAAAGCTAGTCCTTTGACTAGCTTGGGACTCTCCCAAGTATTCTTAGAAACATGTTGCTTTGTGTTGTTGTGGGCTAGAGTAGAGGGAATTAGTCACTAAATAAATTAAGTCAGTAGAAACCATAGGAAATAGATGTCTTAGTAAATTCAGAAACTTTCAAACATTCCCCAGCTGCAGGATTCTACATTAACATAACAGAACAAAGATGATGAGCAGAACAAAGTTTTTCCGTTGATATATCAGGCATACATCCACACTGCCACACCAGCATGGAGATACTGGTTATATCAGGGTAAAGTACTTAGCACTGTCCAGGAGCCTAAAAGGCCAATATGCCTTTAGAAGCTGACCAGCTTGTTTAGAGAGGAAGCAGAATATTTCTGTAATGCAGTGAAAAAATAACCTGGGGCTTACAAAAGTGCAAGTGAACGTCTAGAATAAGCATACTTATGCCTTATTAGGGGCATATGTCCTTATTAGGGGCCCATTACACAGCTACTGCTAGTTTTCAGATACTTTGTGGTGGATCTGTTTACAGAATCAGCTTCTGTTTAATGGTATTTTTGTTTAGAAGTTCTTAAAGTACATTTCTACAATTCACAAGCACCTTTTTGCTAGCAAGATGGAAAATGCTTGAAACAGCTGTTAGACAAATTCAATAAAAGAATTGAACACATGTAAGTTCTTAGATTAGAAACCAAAAAACGATACGCAAGAACATCCAGCAAGATTTGTACAATCAACAGAACCTTTTTCTTGCATAGTGTCAGAAGAGATTCAAAAATCAAAATAAAGAGGGATCTGTGGAAGATACATGGGCATACTGAAACACCCACATAAATTGTGTCAGTATATCCCTACTCATACGGCAAGAGGGAATCCTGTGAACTCTAGGAACTAAACTAGAAAAGAAATAGAGTGAACAGGAGTTTCCATTATAATCACATCTAAATGTTTGCTCTAGACTCAAGAAAGGAGCACTTATATTTACTACCTGGCTTGTGTTGCATATGGCCACACAGTGCTCAGTTTGAAATCATGATGGAGTTTACTTCCAGTTTTCCTTAGAAGTCTTCCCTCTTTCTGTCAAATGTATTGCCAATGTATTGCCATGACTGCCACTCAGGCAAACCCAAAAGGCAGTCAAGGCATGACAAGATCTATTTTTGACATTATGTCAAATATTGCAGATGGGCCAATATTAGCAGTTAAGGCAGTAGTGGATGCTGTATAGCTACAGATGTGGCTTAGGACAAGTGTAGGTAGTCTGGTGCAGACAGCTGTTCTTGTCTGTGGAGCCACACAACTGGACACATGCCAACAGCGATTTGGAACCTGCATAACCACACTAGAACAAGACTAGAAGCAGAGATGGCAAGAGCACGGCAGACCTGCCTGTGGCCATGTGGGTAATCCAACTGGCTGACTACTCTCCTGTGCTTCAAAAGAGCCAAATGCCTGAATTAGGACTAAAATGTGAGCTCTTTTATTTAAAAGAGAAATTTAAAAAAAGAATAAACATTTGCTTTAGGAGACCAATAGCACCCAGACACACAGTAACGAGAGAACCTATTGTGTGAAGAATTGTAGGAATAATTAAAATATTGCAACAATAATAATAATAATAATTTAAAAACTCTAAGGAAAATACACATTTACCAAGTAAATAAGAGAGGTTTTTGAAAGTCTCAAATAATTAACACAAATCTAAACCCTCTGGTGTTCGTTCTCTCGAGAGACATTTGGGACTGAGGGACCCAAGAGAATACAACTGATGAAAAGGAAAATATTCCGATCTCCTGGCTAAACAATGTGCTTTGTGTAGATTTTCATTAAGTATTTTTAACAAGAAATGAACACAAACTTATAGTTTTTGCATGATGCTCAGATAGCAACATGATAAGAACGTTATAAACACTGTATCAAAAGCTAGAAAATTCAAAGTTAATGTGGATGGTCTATGCTTGACATATCTATTATCCTCTTTGCTGTTAATAGCAATGTTTACCTACACTGCAGCGCTGGAAATACTTTCAGAAGTAACATGATGAACGTGAACTGAAAGGGAATGTTCACATGGGCTACATCATGGAGATGAAGGATTATACACTGTTGTGCTTTTTTTTCTGAAGATATCAAAGAAATTAAATCAAAGATGGCTTTCTGATTTTTTTAACCTCGTAACCTTTTCCTCCTTGTTTTAGTTTGCTAAGAAGAATTGAACTTGCCTTTTGCAGCATTACAGCATGCAAGTTCTTAGGTCACAGAACTCCTATGAACTCGAGACACCTCCAAAATGAAGGGTGCCAAAGCTGGGCTAAAGAAATGGGAACCTGTTTTATTTTATGGAAAGTCCAGGGAAATGCTAAAATATTATCATCTTTTTATCCAGCACCTTGAAGTCTTTGCATTAACTACAATTAACCTTCTTCTGCAGACTTCTTTTATATATTTGCTCCACTACACATACAATAAACACAATGACACCTGCATTCTTACTTGCTCAGTGGCTGTGTTAAACCAAACTATAGATGGAAGGTAGTCATAGCTTGGATCCAATTGGGGTAGATTTTCCTTCTGAAAAGGCTTTCATCACTTCCATTCTCAATCTCCAGGACACACAGTGGCTGAAAGGAGCCTTGCCTGGCCAAGTGCTTTACTTGGTCCTTCAGGTTTAGCCTGAACCCACAGCTACTTTTGCAGCTTCTCTCCCTAAAGCTATGGCAAACATAAGTCAGATGCAGGCTGGAATCTGGATTTTGGATCTCCAGTGTAATTTAAAAGCACTTTTAGAACTGACTTAACCACCTGCTCCACTATACAAATTCTCACTGCCTGGCAAACTTGCTCACCCAAGTCCCAGACAGCCATGCTTCAGGTGAGCTGGCAGAGCCATGCAGCCTTGGTTCCATCTCCCTGTATGCAGACTGTCCTGGAGAAGGCATTTTAAAGCAGAGTGGCCCTGCATTGCCAGAGGCCACCTCAGGTTCCGCTCTGTAAGTACAGACACTATGCAGATGATACATATCTTCATATAGATAAATACAATTAATTCCATTCATTTATTTTCTGAAAATCAGAACAAAACCACAGTTTTTAATGAAACAAAATGTCCATACAAATGCAGACACAGCTCCCATGCAAATCATTAGGGAATTCTGCCCCTGCTTTCTTTTAGCTATAGAGCTGGGGTTCCTGCTTGGATCTCCCAGGCCCCGGAATTCTATGTTATTTTGTTAGTATTATTTGTCAGATGGCTGAGAAACGTGTTAAGAATCTCCCATTAAAGATAAAAGGATATGATCTTGAAAAAATACAGAAGGCTGCTCCTGTTTCCACGCTGTCTC
>NC_143448.1:9665000-9717500 GCF_987193195.1 Phasianus colchicus
TTTCTTTACATTTGTTATCACTACATTTAGGACACACGTCATACCCATATTTTAAGTTAATTTTCCCCACCAATTGGTTCTACCATTGCTCCAGATTGCCATCTATTTTCTACTCATTCCTGAAGCAAGTGGGAACAGTATTTTAAATCCAAATGAAACAAGCTGTAATGCAAAAGTAAAAGTTGGCTGCCCATTTTAAAATCCAAGTGAATTTTCCAAAATTTATACTCTAATTGTGTTTTAGGAAACACAAGAAAGTTCTGAAGAAGTTCACCTGCAACATGTAAAAGTGCCCCTATATGACCATCTGAAAATGAAACAAAAATAATATTGTGTGGATGAAATCGCTCCTTCCTTTTGGAGCAAATCCATGCTTCCTTTTAGTGACTAATTCCTGATTTTTATACCACACATCACTTCTGAGTAAATGCCAGAAAAGAGGCAAAAGCTCTCTAGTCAGTTGATAGTTTTATACTGTAGGTTTAAATTGTGGCTTGATAGGAAACATAGCTTTAATAATTTTTTGTTTTTTTGAGTCGCATTAAGAAAAAATACTTCTTACAAAATCAGGCACCTTACTGGAATGCTTGATCCCACCTCCAGCTAACTTGCTTGTTTTAGGTACAGTTGGGGAATATACTTTTTGTTAAGTGACTGTGTCAAGCTCCTTGCAGAAACATGTGGTAGCCATAGCACGGATCTCCAGTATTTCTTCCCTTGTGCTGGACTCCATCATACTAGATACTGATTGCTCTCATTTCCAATTAGCTTCAAAGTGAAGGCACTCAATATCCTACAGAATTAGCTCGGCTCCCTAAGTACATGGGCAATAAGTTCTTGTTCATACAGCCTCACTTGGACCTCTCATGAGGATAGGAACTGTATAACGAAAGGCAGAAGACAGAGCCAAAAGCTGAAATAGCAATTCTGCCTCCCCCAGGTTGCAAGAACCCATTTCAGTGGCACAAGAGCTGGTAAACTTGATGTTCCTTTTCTGGTTGCGTCTACAGCACTCTGATGAATAGGTGTTGACATTGTTAACCAAAGGTATTACCAGCAGATTACATCCAAGAACCTGGATGGCTGCAGAAGGAGGGCAACGCAGACCCTTGGATTTGCTGTATCTCCCAATTACTACACAAAAGACTAAAAGACGGGGTCATGGATAAAAGTGAATAAATGTTTCTAAATTCTTATCTTAAACACACTTAAGCTTAAAGCTATTTAACTGAGGATTTAAAAGCATGTATGCTTTATGAAGCTGTGGCTACCTGCTTCATTCTCTTGCTCTTATTTTTGCTTTTATCCTTTTAGTCTTGAAGAAGCCTAATTAGAAGCTTGAACAGGGCTCTCTCTCCCTGCCCTTAAATCAGTAATTGGCTTCAGTGCAGAGACTGTCAGGAAATTAACACATCACAACATGACAGCTGTTAATTTTTTCTCCTTATTTGTCATATGAATCACTGCTGATTTGCCAGAGTGCATAACAAATTAGTGGTCTGTAATCAGCGGCCTCTCTCCTGTGTGCAGCACCTACTTATTTTTCCCCTTTTCTCCTGAAGTCCATTACTTCACTGCTTCAGCAAGAATGACTGTTGCTAGGTGTGTCATTGTCAATAAATCAGAATAAGCAAATGCTAAAAGCGCAAGAAGCTCTTTAAACTTTGATGAAGGCTTTTAGTTACATTTTTAAACTTACACTTGGAACTCTTTTTTTTTTTTTTTTTTTAAATTGTCGCTCCCCCGCATAATATACTGTCAAGTCCTCTGGTATAGTCTTAAGCCTTGCAATCTTCACAGTGTACAGTAAGTACGATTTGCAGAAATTAGAAGATATTTTTCTGAAGCCAATTCTTAAAGCTGTAATGCCTGCTGTTGACCCTAGACCAATAAATAACAATCAGACAATGCACGATGAGGTTTCCTTGTTGCCGTGAGTCATTTTTACCATATTTATGTAGAATAAACCCTATTTAATGTGTTGGTGTGCTTCATATACCAATAAAAAAAATATATATAAAAAACTCATAAGTCCAAAACACAAACACAAAAATCCACAAAATATGGAAAAAGTGAGTTAAATTCCAGCCATTTAGATAGAAACTGAATGCTGCCTGAGTATTTCTGTTCCCCTTTTTTTTTGTAGTTTGTGTGATGATGGTTGTGAGAACATCATGCAACTCTGCAAGAACTGAAACATGTAGCTGTGAGTTCTGCTGAGAACTGGTGTTCAGATGTTGGTTTAAGAGGTCCACTATTGGTTCATGATTTCACCAGACTGGAAAGACTTTGGAAATACAAACTGGAAAAACAGACCCCTAAATTATCTTAGGTATGTAAGTACCTGAGCAGGATGGATGCATTATGTATTCACTATCTTGCATCCCAAATATATATCAGGAATATGATATATATTTCCTAATCTGTATAGAATCATGATTAAAGTACACGTTCACTGTAATTTTTCTGTATGTGTTCAGAGAATAGTTAATTGATCTAACCTGAATGATCTAGCCTGAATAAACAAGCTAGTTAAAAGCAAGGCCAGTGGAAAACATGGGATCCTATCAACCACAGCAAAGAGCTACATAACACTTTGTGTACAGCCTGCTTTTAAATTCAAACACTCCACCTCCTCCCTCCAAGAATACATGACAAAAATATTCTGTGCTGCAGACAGCACCTGAATGCCACGTGTTTCTGAGGAACTACTCCATGCAGCTCTGATGTAAGCAAGGTCATCGTCACACCAGGAGGAAGGGCAGGGGATCCCAGCTCCCAAAGGTCAGGCTTGTAAGGTGCTGGCCCTGATCCAGTAAAGCACTTACACACCTGCTTTGCATTTAAGGTAAGCATGTATTTAAGTGCCTCAGAGACAAAGTGCTCCGTGCCTTACAGTGCCGTATGCATATGCTTATGAGTAAAATTTATTTCACATTCACAGACATCACACAATGAGCCGGTACTCCAACTCTGTGGGCACTATTACAGGTTTCAGTAAGACTGCTTGACAATTATAATTTTAATATTTCAAGGTCTCTTCACAAGAATTTTGCCTACAGGTATTGGGGTAAATATAGTAAATGTTCATACAAATATTAAAAGGGTCTTTTCATGAAAATATCTATTTTAAAAATCTAAGAGTTTGGATTTCTTTTTTTAATAGCAGATGTATTTTCAGCTACACTTTACATTTAAAAAAACCGTAAATTTTAACTACTTTTAGGACTTTAAAATAAAGCTTTGATATTTCCATTCTTAAATAAAGTTTCTCCTTCATTAAGAAAAAAACAACATATTTCAAAAATGCTGTTTTTCTGTTCAGCTTTAATACATATGTTTCATTTTTTGAACATGCCTTGGTTTAAAAACACAACCTTAATTTTGTATTTACATTATGGAATTAATTTCCTTAGAATGACCTAAAATTAGGGATTACAAAGTGTATGTATTACAGGGCAACTCCTCCAGCCCTTTTGAAATGCCGCTATGAAGCAAATCTCAATACTGACTAAAAGGAGTTCCTTGACCTGCTGTAGTAGCAGCACACAGAGGGACTGTATTAGGCATCTAAAAGTCTTTAGCAGGGCTTCTGTAGCAGACAGCCTTTGTGTAGAAAGGTCACAAGTGAGCACTGTTTACTGAATCTATAAATTACTATTTTTTTTAGCCTCACCAGATTCTGCATGTCAAAAGCAATACTAAAAAAAATATGGTTTACCAATATGTTTCAAAATTCATTTTCAGCAGCAAACTGAAATAGAAGAGACAGCAAAATCAACTAGGAAAAAACCATGAAATTAGAATCACATAGGAACACTGACAAAGATTGAATCACCTACGGGTTTTAAAACATCACGTCATTAGAAAAATAATTGTACAACATATGACAAATATGAGGTCACTGCGTAGTTGTGCAGCATGAGTAGATTTACTTGCAGTTCATCAGCATTTCTGGATGTACCATCTTCAAAATCTGCCATCACTAATCAGAATTCAGAGCAGAGCACATACCAGTTATGCCTGGTCAGAAAGAGCTGGAAAGTTGCAGGCAACACGGCAGATAGGCCTTGCTATGTCTGTCTGGTGTTGGGTGGTCTGTCTTTTAGGGAGAGACCCTAAACTGTCCATCAGGTCACTTGTGATGCTGATACTTCCTTAAGTGTCGTAGAGTTGGAGTGACAGTGTTTGTTTGCGGTTCTTCCAGGCTGACCACTGTGGTGGTGGTTAATAAATAATGAGCAGGAGGAATTAAAGCAAGTATAGTAGACTTTGTATTCATTATTAAACGGACTTCCTGCTCCCAGGAAGATTTCAGGAGCCCATTATTAGTGGTTTCAAAATTAAAAACACTGGATTTGGCAGCGACTATAAATATATAGTGAACTATCATGTATATTTAAATAATGGAATGAGATGCTCTTAAGGTCAATTGACAACAATAGGAAACTTCACTGAGAAACCTCCAGCTGCCACTATATCCAGAATAATGAATCTAGAGAGGCATTCCTTAAAAAGTTCTGAAAAGCTGAAAGAGTAAAAATCATAAAAATAATAATAATAAAAAATAGCAAAATGTACATGCAGAAGCATTCAGAGAAGAAAGCTTTTCTTAAGGGATGTAGGCAGGAAATAGCCATTAATTATTTCTTATTAATACATCAAAATTCTGAGAGTCGTACCAACACACTGAGAAGAATTCAGTGTTCTGAATTACACTGATTTACTCAGCCACGTAAACTTACATTCCAGCTTCCTAGATGCCAAAACTGAGGCCTCAGGAAAGCCTTAAGAAATACAAACAATGAGCTTTACAATCTCTAGCCCTCATTTTCTCTTCTTTCTCACCCACATTTTCTAAAAATTCCACAATAAATATTTTCATTGATTTTTATGAAATAATATTTAGATGTCAGTATACAGGTAATTTTTATAAAAAAATAAGTGAGAAGGACTCAGACAATGATTTCAGGAATCTTATTAGGCCAAAAAGGAAGAATCTTTCCAAACGGAAGAACTAGGTTTATTCAAATGACATCTTCCCATTTTAACACTTGAAATCCTAAGTGTCTCACCTAAATGAAACAGTGAGGGTCATCTGTAAGAGATAATAAAAGGAAGGACTTATTTCCCTGGTTAATATCCCTCAGTAACAGTATTCGTTATTTTTTTTTTTTTTTAAACTAAATTAAAGTTCTTCAATGGCCATAAGAAGTGCACCAATAAAGATAACTACCCAGCACCTAATATCAATGACTTAACATCAGTTTAACCTTTTCCAATGACTACTGGTAATTAGTACCAGAAGCAGCTGTTTTGTATATCAGTTCACCATAGCATTTCAAAACACCTTTTCTGTTTAACAAACATATCTGTTTCTCTTATAATGTGCTGAAATATCTTTAATTACAATGCCATTAATTTGTAGAAGTCATATTGTCCATCTGGGATTCTCCAACTCTCTAAGAATATTTGCAAAATTGGAGAAGAGTATTAACACCTGTCAGAACGTAAAAGATGGGTTTAGTCTTCAATTAAAGTACTGCCAAACATTTCTTTCTTTCTGTCACAGCTCTTTTTAAGGTATAAAGTAGTATTTCTGCTGTGAGGAAAAATAAAACTAGAAAATAAAGACAAAGTCCACTGAAGTAAGTAAAATAGAATGGGGAAAGAAGGAATTGTGGTGTAAACCAAACCTGTAGAGGATGAAAGCAGTTTCTAATGGTATATCATCACCATGACAGTTGCCTGTTGACGTTGGTTCAGCTGCTTACATGGTACCATTTTGGTGAAGTAATGTAGTATTCCTTCCCACCATTAGAACTTCAAGCAATCGCCTGAAAAGGGCCAAATTGTCAAGAAATGGTGCAGGGCACTTAGACATTCCAGAACAGGTTTAAATCGTGCTGATGTCATTCTTGATTAATCACCTAACTCAACTGCAACTATTACAAGGGTACATTACACAATCTGGATGATGCTACAAAGAGTGGATCGGGATATAACTGACCATGTGGGAAGATACACAGTCCCTGGCAGGGACTGCAAGCATGGAGCATAAAGCAGATAGATGAAAGAACGTCACAGCTATGAAATCAGAGTCCTCAGAACCAGCACTGTGCTTTCCTCTTAACTTGTCTAATTAGTAAAAATTAAGAGTCTAGGGAAAGGTAAGCTACACAGGAAGAAGGAAACGAGCATTATTGCACGCTGGAGTTTAAAGAAATCTTGTGAGATGTTTGGTTTAGGACAGAGATCTTTGATATCCCTAGAAATTCCTTTTCATTAGGTGTTCCTAAGGGGTACATATTAGAAGACACCTGGAAGAACCTACACAGCTACAAAGCTGATGACTATACTACTTTCTAGAAGAACAGGAGTTGCATTTGTTTACCCCTATGTCAGAAATTTTCTGAAAATAAATTAGCATTTGTATCATAAGACAGAGAACTGAAAGCAATAACCAGAAAGCACCAACATTCATTCTATCCAAGAAGTTGGTTCTGAAAGCAACAAGAAAGAAAGAAAAGGAGGTACTGTGCAAGTTATTAAGCAGCTTTATAAACTAAAACAGTATGATCTACTTCAGGGAAAATGGTGATTGCTGCATTATTCAGAGAAAATTGCTGAGTTCTTTTCCACACTACAGAATCTCGTATATAGAAAAAAAAGAGAAGGAAAAAAAAAAGAGAGAGAGAAAATTGTGCTAATCCTAAAATCTGCAAGCCAAAGCTAAGGAATTTCCTTTAAGTCACAGAATGTATAGTTATTAAATGACCTACAAACATTTTGTTTCATGAGTGAATGTTTAATCTAGCACAATACCGTTCCAAAGGAAACTGTTAATAGTAACATTTTGTAGCAGTTGTGTGCATGTCCCCACTGGACCTCTAAATGAAGTCTGTGCAAGGACTGTAAAGGTAGTAACCCTGCAGCTACGGCTATAATTATCAGGATTTAATGGTGTTTATGAATGACTTGCTATGAGTCAAAGGATAATAATACGTCTTATTAAAAATTTATTCCAAGTTATTTTTATAAAACTTTACTCATTTACGTGCTACCAATGATTGTTTGTTTTTTTTTTTTAAATGAAACAATAGAACAACAAAGAATAGTTAATCTTAAGAGAGAAATCCTAGCACAAGGTCATTTTATGAAAACTCAGTACAAGCAAACAAACAACATGTGATAGAGCAATTGGAAGTGTAAACCTAAAAGTGAAATTGTTAAGTAAAAAAAACAACAAAACACAAACCAAAAAGACAAAAGTTGAAGAGTTAGCCTCTGAAAAAGAGACCTTTAGTGCCATATAAACAATGCTAAAGTCTAGTTTAGAGTTCTATCCATATTTAGATACTGTCTGATTCACTAAGATAAATGACCAGAGATCTTTTTAGCAGTTAAAGCTAAACATGATCCAAGTGGTTCTACAGCCAGATGGCACCTGTGAATGTTGGAACACAGCTATTAGATCAACCACAAACCTGAATAAGCTAATCTGGTTCGAGATGTATCAAATAATTCCCAGGAAGCAAACATTTCAAATGAAAGAAACACAGAGAATCTTTTTCTTTACAAACCTAATAGCAATAGCTAATCATCGCCACATTGCAATATACTAAGAACACAAAGAAACTCCATCAATTCTAGTCATAGGAAAAAGGAAGCAGGGAACCAAAATCCTCTTCCAAACTTTCTTCAGTTACCATTAGTGGTTTAGATCCAACACAGCCAACCTAGTCTGATATTTCCATACTCCATTCACTCTATATTTTACTATCTCACAAAGTATTTAAAACACTATATAAAATCCATGTATCTTAAGTAGTTAAGGTCATTCTCCTCTAGAGAATGCCTTCACATTGTGTTACTCTACCATACATGTAAGAGAGACGCTGCTATGTGAACATCAGGACGCAGTCACAGAATCACACAATCATAGGGGTTGGAAGGAACCGCTGGAGATCACTGAAGTAGGTTCCCTACAGAAGGTTGCACAGGAAGAAGTCCAAGTGGGTTTTTGAATATGTCCAAAGAAGGATGCCACAGCCCCTCTGGGAACTTGTTCCATTGTTCTCTCACCTTTAAAGAAAAGTTCTTCCTCATTCTGTATGGATCTTCCTATGTTCCAATTTTTGCCCATTGCCCCTTGTCCTGTCACTGCACACAGCTGAAAAGAGCCTGGACCCCGTATGTGGTGATAAGATCATCTCTCGATCTCCCCCAGGCTAAATAGATCGAGGTCTCTCTGCTTTTTCTCAGAGGATAGCAAAAGACTTCCAGATTCTGAACATATATGCTTACTTATTTATTATCAATTTATAAGCAAGTTAAAACTCATAGCAAAAGTAAGTGATTATTCAAAATACTCACAAATGTCTCTGACTTGTGTTTTACTTATGGTTATCTTCCTAAGAAGCTGTTAGTGAAACTTTGAGCACTGCAGTGTGGCTAGTCAAGAGGTCTGGTGTGGTTTTGTTCTCTAATTGGACCATTCGGGCAACCAGTTCATTGCAAGTTTTGAGCGATTTTGCCTTACTTCATGTTTTGGAGTTCACAATGGAGCAGACAGACTTGAGAATCAGCATTACTATAAGAAGGAACAGTAAGAAGTGAAAGTGAGAAGAAATGACCTAGCACTCAAAAGTACACTAATAAATATATGAAATCCTATTTTTATTTGATGAATATTTGAGTACTTATGATTAAAACAATTCTAAATCTGAAAGCAAATCTGTAAAAGAACACAAATACACTCAAATAAAAAATAGTATTTGTACAAATGAATAATAAGAGATTTTTTCCTCAGTTCACTCAGTTCTGATCCTTAGCTAACCCTCAAAGATATGTTGTTGTAAAGGTTAATTAATTAAAGTGCACAGAGATGATTATTTGAGAGCTGCTAGGTAAGTGTAAAGTACTGTTACTATAGGTTAATATTTTGCTCTTAGGGTACAGCCATGTTTGACACCAAGGCACACTACATTCCGAAACACATATTTTCAAAGATCAGGGCGTTATTCCATTTTCACCAAAATAAACGAGACGTTAAAGACCCACAAAGACACAGATGTATGAAATAAAGCTATCTCCTAGCTACATTAGCATGTACCTCTGTCTCTACATAGCCATTCTGTCTTGCTTCCCATGCAAGCATTTGCCTTATGGTTATAATGTTAACTTCATTAGGTCACCAGTTATACACATTGGGATCTAGCCTGGGAATCTTCACTGTCACTCTTCCTTATAGGACTAACCACAGAAAACAGAATTTGTAAAAAAAACAGAGTTCAAAAGTGGCAAGAACCCACTGGCTCTCATGGGCAACATGCAAGTTCACAGGGACTCAACATTATGCATCACAGAACACCGTAAGCGCGTGTTTTACTCCAGAGAGAGCATATTTGAGCCACTTCTTCCAGACGACACTTTGTCACTGCCATCATGTTCAATCAGACTCCTGTTCATAGGACTCCAACAGCTTGCTAAGAGCTGTCTCATCTCTGCACAAAAACCTTGATCCCAGCTTGACCCACTCCACATTTATCTGACATGAGATATGACGCACGTCCAAGATGACAACTAAGACGACTGAAAAAATCCTACAATCACTTTCTCTCTGCCATGCTGTCACAGCTGCAGTTAGCAGAAGCAACTATGCTATTTTCCTCATTACACAAAACAGGAGGAAGTCCAAGGCTTCCTCGTTGAAGCCCAAGACTCTAGAACATGCTCCTCATAATTCAAACTAGCCCATATTTGGAGCCTCTTCAGCGACTCAGAGGAAGACATCTGTTTGATGAAGAGCATTGAGAGGCAAAGGGATGAAAAACAATGGTGAATTCCTCTGGAACTTCTTATGGTTTAATCTAAATGAATCGACCATGCAGTTAAAATTTTCATGCTTTCAGAGACTTGGGAGACACATTTGTTATTTTATATCTAAGCAAGGAAAGTTTAGAGCTGGATTTGAAATCAGAATTCTGCGTTCAGGATTGTTCAGACTTGCTTCAGGATTACTCCACATGACAGAAGAAAACCAAAAGTGAAGTATAACTATTGTAACAAGAATTTTCTTTTAACTACTATAACGAGAATCATGGTCAAATTTTAACTAAAAAGTGGAATGTGTGAATTGTGAAAGCATGGGTTCTTTCCACTGTGGAAAGAATTTTTTTAACTGGTGCAGCACACAGAATTAAGTACACCTACTAAGATCTCATTGCTTTAAAGAAGATCTGAAATACACATCTCCTACCTTGCCTTTTTCTCAACTAAGTAAAAGAATGGATGTTTTCCTACTTATGTTTATTCTTCTCTATCTCTTTACCAGTCGAGGAGAGCATAAAACATTGCAGGAGTACAGAGGAGCACAGATAGCCCTACACTCCTTTATTTCTTTGTAGGACAAGTAGGTCTTGCAGCTACTACTACTAAATTTTATCTGGGGCCAGTCACAGCTGAAGGAAACCCTGATTAGACATCAAGCCCCTTAAGATGCCCCCTCATCTGTCTCAAAGGCTAATGTGTGTAACACAGTAAACATAGACATGCAACACTTCTAAAAGCCAGTGTCCTACCCTGTCCTTCTCACTCACAGCCAAACAATTAAGGTTACTTTCCTCCAATCTTCACATTAAGTTTAGCCACAAATACCTTATAATGCATTTTTAATAATAAGGAGGATTGACCTGCAAACATTTCAAACTTCTTAAGAATTAATGTATGAGTGATAACACAAATTACTAGGGCCTGACGCTGATAGCAATTATGCATGTATTTAATGTGTTTTTTTGGAAGTTCAATATGAATTGTTATAAGACATTGCATATTTTCTGTTCACAATCAATGAGAACACTCAGAAACACTAGAAAAAATTAAGTAAAAAATAAAATAAAAGAAAAATATAATCTAATCTGATGAAAAGGTTCCTATTGCATTATTTTCTTGCAATGTAGACTACGGGTCAACTCAGAGTTAATTCTACTTTTATGAAGGTACACGTCCTTAGCTCTAGAGAAAGAATAAATTAAAGACTCTATTCATGAAAATGCTAGAGCAAGATTATATCTGAACAACAAAGATATTTTTAAAGCAATAAAATATTAAACAGATGCCAGTGTTTTCTTAGATACATAAATGGCCTGATATGGAAGACAGTCAGGTAATAGCTTTGAGCTGTGAATGTTTGCAACAAAACGTGAAGTCATATAAATCTCACTTGGATTGCATTGCATTACAAATTCAAAATGCAGAGCAGGCCTGCAGAAAGAGCTGCTCAAGTTCACAAATCTTTTCAGAAAGTCAGTGTTGAGTTGATGTAGGCTGATTTATAGACTTCATTTCAAATTATGAGAAAGTCCAATTTTTGAGGCTTATGGTTTAAAAAGAAAACCTAAGTTAATGTTACAAATTTTCAGCAGTTGTTCTGACTGACGTTCCTAACTGAGGTCAAAATATTCTAGGTTCTTTTTAAGGAAATTTAATAAAACAAAACTAACACATTTTGCATATTCTGGCAGAATTTCCAGAACGATTTGTATGTAGTTATTAGTTGTATCTAATACATGTAGAAATGAAGAACTGCTGCACTAGAAGTTCCAAAACTTAGATACCTATAATCTGAATTTGTAGAGATATTAACAAGGAAGAACATCACAACTCGTTCACCTCTATTGTAAAGATGGAGAAAGATGCAGTCAGCAGGTTCACAACTGTCTATACTGAACGACAGGTGTAGTTCCACGTGATTCCACAACCCAGGGAATTTGTTCTGGCCTCCTCATACCATGTCTTTGTGGAGTAAGCCACTAGAAGAAATGTCAGTGGGTTCAGATCAATAGGAAAAAAACCCCTAAACATTGTTTGGACTGTTCAGTGAGGACTTTTCATCCATACAATGCCGAAAAAAGTTTCACACAATGCTCCAAGGCTTTACATATTCACACACTTGCTTAAGGATCATGGTATAATTATTTTTTTCTTTGCACGGTCCCTAAAATAGCTTGTCCCGGAATGCTTTTTTGCCTGTTTCAAAGTAATTGGGTATCTTTCTTTTAGAAAGCTGCACTAATAACCCCCTCAGGACTTTCTCATCCCTCTAATTTGTGAATGGAGAAGTAATACAGATCTCTGTGGATAGAGATTTCTGAGAAAGAAAAAGATCTGCTTGGGAACCTATGTCTCCTTATCAAGTAACATGTAGCGGAAATGATTTTAGAGGACTGTTTAATTCTGCACTTAGGTGTTTCTCATTATCAGGCTCTCTAGCTCATGGATTAGTAGCAATTTTACTGTTCCAGAGCTTTTGTCATTAACAACATACCACCTCCAGCAACCTCTGTTAGTCAATAATAATAGCTTGTTTAAAAATAGCAGCATCAACTTGTTTGCACTGTTATTATCTGCGCATGGCTTATTTCCCCATGAGGCTCAGGGATGGAGCACAACCTGCCTTTGCTTGGCCTTCCCTTCTCTCATTGCCCGCCTTTTTGTAAAATATGTTTTCAGAGCAGCAGAAGAGACCAAAGCATCTTTAGCAAATACCAGTCTGGTAATGTAATTGCAATGCAGCTACAGTCCTCAATAGTAAAATATAGCGACTGGGAGGAGCTGTATACTCATTTGTCAATAAAGTGTTACCACACATTTTATTGAGGGGTGTCCCTATTTTTCTTTGATGAAGATGTTGTGTAGCTTTCACCTCCACATAAATCTGAGTGATTAATTTAGCATTCAAAGTTGGAATAAGGAGATTCAGGCCAAATTCCAGCCCAACCGTTCAGCATCATTTCTTCGCACTTCAGACTAAGGCTCAGCTCAATTCAATTTCATTATGAGATAGTTTGAAAAACAAATACTTAAGTGAATGGTGGATTTTGTAGTGTTGTACCTTTCCTTTTTTACTAAGCCTTTACCCTGAAGCCTAACCACTAGCACATTCAGGTAAGTGCTCTTGTTTGTGAAGACAGAAGGTGATTCAAAAGACGCTGCTATGCAGCATAAAGACAATTCATTACATTGGCCTTGCTGTATCTCACTCTGTAGATTAACATAAATAATTATTGTAATACTGCACTGCATTGCAACAGAATATGCTTAGAACTAATTGAATACAAAATTAATATACTTTTTATATTTCCTCATGAATTACAGTTCTTCTGTTTAGTGACAGAAACCTAGAATTAAAGCACAAGAAACAATTAATGTTATAATTATGTGTTCCTAAACTTATATTCAAAAGCATTGGCAAATTATTGTCAGAATATTTGCATACAAGCTGAACAATTAAGTTGTCAGCTGATTCTATTTCTGCCTCTTTTTTTTTTTTTTCCCTAACTTGCTAATGTTTTTAATCCATGTTGTTATCAGGGCCAGTCATAACTTTCAACAGTATTGCTTTGCTTAATTTAAAATAGCATCAGTGGAGATACACCACTAAAATAAGAAGAGAAACATATTGATATTTTTAATATATTTCTCTTAATCTCTGGGTACCTGACAGTTCTAGGGAGAGAATTAATAGCAGACATGGAAAAAGAATGGTAGTACTTACTGTCAACTGAGAGCTGCAGCAAAACCTTGATGCAGTTACGCTAGAGGTAGTTTGATCATGCTGATATGCTGTAGTTTTCCCTAGCACAGTAAACTAATAACTTCTGGTTCATTAGAAATATCATTAAAAGTTTCTTCTCTTTTTAAATATATGAAAACGTTTGACCTAAAAGGGTAAATATGTTGATTCTTATACATAGAGGGTGAATTTTTCCCAGCCAGAAAAAAAAATTAATGGTACAGCTCATTTCTCAAGAAGAACCCTCTGAAAACAGTATCCTAATTTCCTGTAGACACTGAGTGTCAAATTGAGATATGTCACACATGAAAATTCAAACCCATTTCTGTCTAGTTTACTCGTGCTCTTGCTCTGATGTTGGCAGATTTTATGCTTGCAAGGGGAAAATATCGTAATTTAATTTCCGAAACCCATTGACAAACATTTTACTTTATTTTATTTTATTTTATTTTTTTTTACCTTGAATTAAGCAATCAGATCTTTGGAAAAGCTATATTTAGATTTTTTTTTTTAATTGACCCATTATTTTGCTTGCTTTCACAGCCAGAACCCCCTACTGCAAACAAGGATAAGGATGCTACCTGGACTTTGTTTGATAAATAGTTTTAATTAAAATATTCTGTACCATAAGTATTTTAATGTTACAGACAAACCAAAGGTATGCAGCAATAAATTAAATTATACATTTAAATTAATCTATAAATATGCTATAAAATTGACAGGATATTTTTAAGATAGGGAATGAGACATAGATTGCTAATTATGACAATTAAATATCATGAGTAAAAATAAATGACAATCAATATCCTAGAACCATTTTGTAAAAAGAGAAAAAGGGAGGAAATATAATATCATTTAGATGTCTATAAAAGTGAAAAATTATTAGCAAGTTAGAGTTCTGATTTTTCTATTGTAATAAAATGATAAGCAGTAGAACATTATACTTCTCATCACTGCTAGTCATAAATACTGTACATATACTGTACTGGCACAATCTATTATGGGATTCTTCTATTTGGGTCTATTATGCTCAGGATAATAACATGTTTAATTTTTACTAATAAAATGTCCATGTTTTCTGCTCAGAGTCTCATCCAGAAGTCCTACTGAAGTCAATGGAAGCTTTTTCTTTGCGTCAATGAATTTTTGATCACTCCTTACTTTCAAAAGATAGCAACATTTAAATGCAAGTTGAACCAGTGTAGGACTTACATACACACATGCAGGGCCCCAAGCTCTCGGACTCTTTCTTCGTATGAAAAAACACCAGGGCTTTTATCCTATTAGAGAGATACCTGAACTGAGCATTGCCTCCTGTGTCACCTATCTGAAAATCTTTTAACAGCTACTTCGTCACATCATAAGAATGTTAAGGGCAGCTAAAAGATGGTGAGTTGCTTTGACTGCAGTGCTGTGTTAGGGGACAGCAAATGTGTAAGTTGGGCATAACTCCACTAAATTACTGTCTCCAAATTGCTCTCATAATATTAGCGTCATGCCAAAGATGTGAATTTACAGATCAGTTTCTTCACTACCATTTATCAAAATGGTAAAGATATTTTCTTATCACAGATCTGGGCTAACGTTCATTGTTGTATTCATATTATAAGTCTTCTCTATGTCTTTCAATCACATATTTTCCTTCTAATTAAGGCATATTCACTTTTTTTTGCTAATTAGGTATTCTTTGTTGCACAATGTTTGCTCTAATCTTTTGGAATTTCTCTCAATATCTAGTCATTGCCTTCATTACTGGCTCCCCTAGAATCCAACCAAAGCATGTTATTTTTTCTGCTAATTATATCCTCATTTACAGATTGTTGCCTTCTCTGATTGGCTCTTTAAACCAGTTGCTATGACTTCATTAGCAATGTCTTCTGACCCTGTTATTTCTTGTGACAGGATTTGCTCCACTTGTCCTGTAGCACTGTATCCCAGGGTCACTCCTCTCCCGGGTTGGAATAGTGTCAAACACAAAAGGTTTAGGGCAGAGAAAATCACTGCTGAAGTTGCTAATTACCACATGCAGCAACAGTACAAATTAATGCTTCTAGCAGTTTAGAGAAAAAAAAAAAAGAAAAAAAAAAAGTGTTTTAAAGGTGTCATTAACAGGTTAGTTTCATTTATAAATGTAGTTAAAAAAAAAAAAAAAAAAACCACACACAAAAAAACGTAGAGTATTTTTGCTTTTGCAATCTCTCCATCAAGTAAGTGCTTCTAAATCACGTGGGATTGCTTATCATGCTATATGGCAATAAAATTACTGTATAAGCCATTCTTCAGCCAGATTATTTTTATGAGGCAAATTTCTAAACAGATTTTCCTACTTTAACTTGAATTTCAGAATCTCAATCTACCATCTCAAACCTGTCCAACAAAAATAGTGGTCTGTCTTAGAGCACAAAGAATTACATTCCCCGGAATTCTTTTCTGAAAATATTTTAAGTGATTATAGAAGGACAGTATTGTAAGGGAAAATTAAAGCACATGAATGTGAAACAAAGTACCAGCACTGTGTTTATATTAAGCCAAAGGAAGATATGAAATTGCAATTTCCATGGGGTGCAAGTGCATGCTGTGCTGTGTTCCCCACTTTCAGTCTCCTACAAAACTGAACAATTTATCACCAGAACCAGAGATCCACACATATAGTAGAGTTTAACACAAGTTAGTTAATATGAAAAACGCTGTATCTAGTTGTTTGCAAAATTACTTTTGTTGATTAAAAGGCTCTTCAGAACTTCCGGCTTGTGAAAGGGTTTTAAATTGTCTAATGCTGATTGTGATTGCTATGCAGAAAAAAGGCAATGCGAAGCAAACCATTATATCACTGAATCTTTGTTAAGCAGGCCTTGAAAGTGCTTGACAGCATAATTAATCTTGTGATATGAACAAAGAAACCAACTCAATAGTATTGAAGATGCTTATTAAAAATACTAAATACCTTTTTCCACTTAAAAACCTTTTGAAATACTGTGGAAAGTGCCATTACCTTTTTTGTTTTTGTAGTATTTTAGTCTAAAATTGATATGAGGAGGACACAGCACGAGGAAAAGAATAAACTGGATGACAATAAAAATTAGTTTGAAAAATAATGCTCCCTGATTTGGGGTGTCAGTTAAGCAAGCTCCAAGCATTACAAAAGACCCTTGCACACACATGCATATACACTGTCTACTGCTGTTAGCTTCAGAAGTTATTTAAAATAATGACTAGTTGTCAGTCATATTACATTTTCAAAGTAAACCCTAATATAATAATTTATATTTAAATCGGTAACATCAATTTTAATTGTTGTTTCTGCCCTATACGGTGACTATATTATATGAGGAGAGGAAATCATACACATATGTTTCCCTGACAAAGTGGGATACATTTGTGGTGAAGTTATTCCGAAATATACTGAAAGACTCCATAGAAAGAGAGGGATAGTATGCTCTGACAGTGGCTGGAAGTGACTGTATGCACAGCTTGTAACATACGTGTTTGTGCAGAAAGAATGAAACAAGCTTTCCAAATGAAAGCTCCTGACTTTCAGCAGAATGTTCAATTTCCTTTGAAAATCATAGAAAATGACAAACATGGAAACCAACATTTAGAAGAATACTTCACTTTTGATGTTCCTCAGTTCATTAAGAACTTGGTACTGTGGCAAATTTCAACATTATTTGTTTAAGACCAATTTATCTATTTCATTCTAGGAAGGATAATTATTCAGCTAGGACTCAATCCTACAATATGGTTAAAACTAGAAAAAAGCAGGCACTGTGCCAGTTGTATCCTAGCAAACCTGACACTTATAGACAGAAGGTGGAATAAGTGAAATGACTGGTCTGACTGGAGGTGTTCTTTGTATGCATCATGAGCTAGCTAAGGAGTCAGTCCATGAATATCACAGCATCATAAAAGATGGCATCCTTGGATTTGGTCTCCACAGCCTCTAGACCCCATGAAAGATGTTCTTGTTAAGGTCAACTGTTCTGTATACCCAGATAAAAGATTGCAGAAGTATAATGAAAACAAACAAACAAACAAAAAACAGCACTATCATTTTAAACACTTTGTTAGCTATATCTGCTCTTCCCCCTGCCTATCTAGTTTCAGTTTCCTGACTTCTCAGTGCTGCAAGGGCTTTCTCTGAGCTGCTAAGTTTCGCCATGTTTTGAACAGAAACATACAGCACAGCTCTGTGTTATGCAGAAGCCTCTGCACAGACAAATTCTCAGCACTAACACTGTTTTAGACAGTATGATCTTTGGAGACAGCACCGTCTTATGTTACACTGAAAATTACGTATACAGCCCCTGCTTTTGATGAAGGGCTGCAGATCTTAGTTTAAACACAACCTACCTACCTCAGCAGTCAGCAACCAGCAAAACGTGCATCAAGTCCATGAGCAGGAGCATGCTGAATCACGGCCTTCTTTTAAACATTTCAAGTGTTGGTAGCTGCACTTCTCCCTGAAAATGCAAAGCTTCTTGATTAAAATGTAGGTTCAATTTTTGAGTAAACACACCCTACTTCACCTTACCTTCAAGGTGTTTAGTGCTCTGTAAAGAGATTAAAAGCATACTGTTCTTCACTTCAGTAACAGTGAATCAACTCTGGTTTGATTGTCTTCTCTCAGAGAAGACTTCCTGTGACATACGGCAATCTCACTGAGCACAGACAGTGTAGGAGGCTCTGATGGCAATCGTTACTGCAATTAGCAAATCACACTATCATATTCATGTTTTACTTTATCGTTCTGATTCTAAACATTGGACCTCTTCTTGAATCCTCCATGTACAGAACCCCCATTAATTAAAATCAAACAGCAAGAAATATATAAAAAATCAATGGCATAATATGACTCATGTTATTTAATTAATGGGTAATTCCTCATACCAATATGCTGAGAAAGCTTGAACTTGACCTTTAGGATTAAAAAATTCACCATGTGAGAAAATTTGCTTTTTCCTAATCACATTTCTCCCCAACAGATTTTAAATACGCACTTAAAATCTGTCGACAATGTGTTTAAGTACATGCAATCCCTAACACTGCAAGTAAGCTGCTGTTGCTATCCATACCAACACTGATAATGGCGTGAGCAAAAAATACCTGGTGGCACACACATCAGTGTTAGAATATACAAAACAGTATTTTCCCTGCCATCGCTTCAGGTGATGACAAACGGCCCACCAGTTACAACTTTCTCCTCTCTGTCTTTTTTCAGTCATTCATTTGAAAATTACCACACAGGTATCATTTGTTGAGCAATGTTAAGTGTAGGAGCACATGGAGACAAAGTCTGTATTTCATAATAACTCAGCAATATGGATTTTGGCCTTAAGGGTACATTCATTCAAACAAGAGAATAGCGGTAAAAAGCCCATGAGCAAAATCCTGCAAGCTTACAAAAGGAGATGTTCATTCAGGGGTGAACGCTTTATTTCAAGTTTAATAAATTTCATTTTCAAAGAATTGCCAACTCACACAAATTTGTCACTAATATTGAAACTGGAGATCCTATTTTTCCTGCTCACACTGCTAGGAGAAGACAAATGGTTCCTCACCATCAGTTAAAGCAGTTTGCTCTCAGCTTTTCCTCAACTTCATCAGTCGCTTCCTGCCTGTTCTCACTGGAAGCTGTAAAACATGCTGTATCTATACTGTCCTGACATAATAAAGCACAACATGCTTCTATAGTTCATACTGATTATCCACAGTCATCTGAAGCATCAGAAATGCTGGAAGCATCATTAGGGAGCCCCATGACAGTCAGGAACCCTTACACACTATCTGAAAGGGGAACAAGGTCATCCAGTGCTTGGAAGACAGCAAAGTCTGGTTCACACATCACTTTCTGATGTGACCTCCCTATACCCCAAGAAAAGCGAAGATCATTTCAGCCATACATGGACAGGCAGTTTGCCAGGGACACATCCTGTCCTTAAGAAGAGCATGCGACCTTGCTCAAGTACCACCACTGGAACACAAAGAGACAAAGACCCGTGGGAGCACATATTTCTGGAAGTTGAGAACACAGCAAGCTCTCTGCAAGGTTGCTAGGAGGTCCCTGCTCCATTCTGTGGCTGACCTTTCCTGCTTGAGCACACTTGATGCAATCTGCTTAACAAAAATCTAAACACAATGGTCATTCATCTTTACCTACTGACCTGCTTGTTCATGTCAGCATTCCCAGCACTACAGAGACAAGGCAGATGATTGTGTGAACAGCAAATATCCCTGGCTAGGCAGAGTTCCCGCTGGATGCTAATCCTGGAAAAGGTGCTGCAAATATCAACTGAGGGCCCAAAGTTTGCTTTTTCCCTTGAATCTGCCTGTTCTAGGAAAAGATACAGTCCGTATTCCTTTGCAGGTATCACCACTGCATTCTTTTGAAGGACCATTTGAATGCAGAACCCAAAGGTAGTAGTCCTCATCCATATGAGGGGCAGAGAAGAACAAGGGGCCCATTGTGTTTACCTTTATTCTACATATAGAACTTGATTCTATAGGAATACTTCCTGGATCTCAGGTACTTTGAAACAGAACTTGACTACGATACTTGTATTAACATTTCTTGTCTTGAAGTATTTTGCATTAATTGATGGTCTTAAAAGGGTCAATGGATGTATTAAATCTGAACAGACTGAAGCATTTCACATAACCTCTCAGTAAGAGAGGTTGTCTCTACTGACAAGTTTATGTCCAGGCTGCTCTGAACTCTGAAAAAAAAGGGGACTGACATTTTGAAAGTAGCATCCACTTGCACACCTCGACTCAAGTAAGCTGGCTTCTATTTATATACATCTTCTAGGTTGCATGCAAATATTTCTTCCTGTTTGTTGCAATATTTTTTTCTATTCTCATAATGGGGCTAGCAGTCCTTGGGATGTCATTACATGCAGGACTACATGATCATCAGAACACTCTCACTTCAAGGCCAATTGTTTATATTTGACAATATATTTAATTCAAATATTTCTGTGTTTTACAAGTCTCCCAAAGCCCATAGCTCCATTTTCCCTTTTTCCTCAAAATCTGACATGCAAGGCAATTCAGGCATTCCCTGTTCCTGGCAAGAGGGACATGAGTGCAACTTGGTACAAGTTAAAATTTTTCCACAGAAGAAATAACACTTTTCAGACATGGTCCTCTTACCCATTGAAAGTGAAGAGGGGGGAACCGACGAGATGAATTGCAGAATTAGAGAAGTCACAAGATGAGGAAATAAAATAGAAACCCTGAGTGAATCTTCCTCTGGTCAAATCTTGACATCTGACAGAAATAGTTTAGTTTGCTTTATTCAATACTTCATGGTCACCCTTCTTGGACCAAAAATTGCAGTTGTAGCACAACACAATGAGGAAGTTTGGGTCAGGATGACCAAGGTAGAATATAAATTTATGTGGTATGACTGCTTCTTGCAGTGGGAGCACATTTATCAGTACTGGAATAGTCTGGCCTGAATGACCAGTAAAGGCAGTGCCTTTACGGTAATGCTCATGGGAAATTGTTCATAGGGAGAAATAATGGCAGCAAAGAAGGTGAGAAAGTTGTTTGAAAAACAAAGGTCAGAGGGCTAAAAAGGCTGAAAGAGAGAAAATCAGTATTTTATAGATGGTTAAAACAAAAGAGGTGTTATATAATTACAGAGTTGGAGGATCAGGAATACAAATTAGGGGTGAGAACATAAGACAAAGGAGTTCTGCTGAAAACAAAAAAGGGACTATAGCATGTGGAAAACAGAGGCCACTCAGAAAAGAAAGATAAACAGGGGTGGAAATTTGGCAAAGTGTTGTAAGAGAAAGAGATAAAATGAAAAACAAGAAATTACTAACTCTGAAGATGACAAGCAGATGATATTACGTCCTGACTTAAAGCCTATATTAAAAAGAGTTAGCAAACATCCTTTCCAGGTCCACAGAAGGAAATTTTCTATCTGTTTTCAGCTTGACTTCCCAAGGCATTGTGCCTTAAACTATCCAAATCCTTCCCTTTCTCCCTAATCACTTTTGGATTCATTGCCCTATCTGACACAGCATAATTAGAGGTAATTATATCCCTGCAAGTTTCACGAAAATTAGCAGTATGAGGAAAGACTAATATAGAATCTCTACTGTATGTAAAGGCAGATATAATGCTACCTTGCAGTTAGCAGAAGACATCCAGGCAGGCAGCACATGTACTGCTCCTGTCTGGTCACAACACCGCTATCTCCTTCTCAGTCATGGTGTGGTTATCAGAGAACATAAAGGATGCTTTCCTGGGAAGCCAGACTTCATTTTTCCATGAAAACATCTTGACGTTCTGTTTAAATCTGAAGTCTTTAAAGTACATTATGATTTGAGAGCGCTACTTCAGATGCAAATAATAATGAGGTAGAGCTCTTTTGTTTGCCCGCTAGAATTCTAATCATTCTGACAATATGGTTTCTAGCTTACTTTTGTGAACTAGAGATTATTCAAGAGAATTTACTCTTGATATAAATAAATGAGAGTCAGACAATATAATCTCAATGTTTTACTTGCATCCAAAGTTTGAGTGGGCAAAAACTTACTAGTTGCCATAAAAGCTCTATGTAACCATATTAGAATTCAAGATAACTTTTTTTTTTTTTTCATAAAAATTAACTATTTGATTAATTACTTAGCACAACATGGAAAAAAACCACCAAATTCTCCAACACTCTCAACTTTTGTCCTATGCAATAAACAGTCTCACCAGTATCTAAAAATGATTCATAAAATCCCAGCAATTATAGAGAAGCATTCTTACGTAAGAAAAAGAGCACAATTAATTGTAGACAAACATGAAAATACAGGAGATGCATTTTTGCTGCTCAAAATACAGCAATTATCATTTCTAGTGACAATGTGTGTAGAGTGCAAAATATAAAAAGAAAAAAAGAAGATATCTTTCAAGGTCTCTACTGTAAAGAATCATGTTTACATTGGAATATATTTAAGACATGGTTTAACAAATACCTTTGTTTTCTTACTAAAACAACATTTTATCCACATGCAGATAAACATAGGTCAAGTAGGATCTGAAATCAAGTTAAGAAATTCTCAAGCACTGCCTCTCAATATTTAGTAACACAGTCAATAAAAAAAGAAAGACAACTCTGCAGGAGAGCAACAAACCCAGACTTAACTATGACATGCTGTCTATCTCATGCATAGACATACTGTGTTCAGACTTACTATAAGTAAAATGAACAGTATGGAATATGCATTGCAGATGGATCACTTGCTGAGCAAAGCTTTCTGGCACTCACATACAGAGGTAGGAGCCATTCACTATGGTTCAGATGTGAAAAATAAGATAAAAAAATATTTTGTGCATCTATACTGCAAATTGTGATACCATCAGCTTTTCTGGACAGCTCAGTTTTTAACAATGTTAATTAGTAAGGATTATAAATGATGAAGACAGTTATCCAAATTCACTGACATTTTCAAAAGAGGGGCTCATCAGTAATCAGTATTACAACACAAGGGTGCCCTGCTTGAGGCTCTAGCTGGCTGGTGAACAGTTCAAGAGAAAACAAGAGGTTTACATCAGAGCTACGCATAGATCTCAGCAGTTAACAGATGATCTTCACAGGTAACGCTTTCTCATTCAAAATACATCTTCACTGGTAGAGCAACAGCTTGAGTTTGATGGATATTCTTATTGCATTCTGAGGTGTGAAGAAAAGGCCTGAACTGTGCATATGCTATAGAAGACAGTTTTCCCTACTACTTCTGGTGGCTCATTGTAGCTGTTACAGCTTTGTTCACAACCTTTGCACTCCATGATGTCTCTTGAAAATACAGCATTTCTTAGACTGGTTGCTTTCAAATAAAGTGGTGTATCTGCTCTGAGAATATTCTGTAAAATGACATTTGACTCAGTTTTTCTGTAACTCCCAATTGTGTTCATTTTACATAAGTAACTGTGCATCCAGCCTCACAGCACAACCTAACACTCAAGCTGGTTCTTTTCCTCATCTTTTTTTTTATGGCTATACCCCCAGCTAGTTCCTGGGTTGCTCCTATGTAACTGCTCTTCTATCCTTCTGCAGAAGAGGCAAACAATGGATATAATCCATCTTGCCCTACCTTAGTTGTTTTGTATCTGCACTTAGGCAGGAATACAAATTAGTGAAAAATAATTTTCTTGATGAAACTAGCAGTTATTCATGGATACAAACATCTAGAGGGAAGGTTGCTAACTAGCATTTTTTTCACAGGTTGTAAAAAGTTACATTTCACTTTAAAGTCAAAAAGAATTGTGCAACCTGTAAGAAGTTCACTTGTGAGGGAGAAACCATCCCTTACACTGCAGGCAGGAATGACTGACAGTATCTTTGGCAAAAGGAATCTGAAAGCAACTTAAATCAGAGAGTATGAATGATGGCTTGACACAATCACATCTCTACAAGGCAGATTTGATCTAAAATCCTTTAGAACATCCTTATTCTTCAATTTCAAGACTTTCCCTTATCAAATAGCATTTCTAAAACTAAAAAAAAAAAAAAAAAAAAAAAAAAAAGAGAGAGAGAGAGAGAAAGAAAAAAATCTAAATCTAACCAGGACAATTACTTATCTTTACATGAATCAGTTGTCAAGAGATCATCCCACTTAGATGGCATGACAAATGCATTTTAGAATGAAGAATTTCCAGCAGGAGCTGGAAAGGACAGCTTGTACATTTCTGATGTGCTTTCCAACACAAGCAAAGTGAGTCTTTACTCAACTGTTCAAGACATGCAGTATTAGAATTTCTCAAAACCAAAATACACTGATTTTAATTTTTTGGAACAAATAGATTTCCTTCTAGAGCTGTTCTAAGTGTCCAGGATCTTGAGAGATATTGAATAGTCAGTCTATTTTAACATCTTATTCATGCCCTCTTAAAAGATGTTCTGTAGGAATAGAGAATAATTATTCTAATAGAAAGGTATTCACAGGAGAAATAATTTAGTAAACAAGTCTGAAATATATGCAAGGTACAGTACATAATACAGATGCCTATTACTCACATAGATACATTATTAATTTTTCTCAAATAAGCATATTTTAAATTTAATGTTAAAGATTAAAGTGTTCAGTCCTTCACTCTCACTGAAGTCCCATCACCCTACAGCTTTTAGTGATATTTTGTATCTACGTGACTCTGAATCTAGACTTGGTTATTTTAGCATCAGTATATTCCATGCCAAATGATACAAAATCTCCTTTGCCTCAGAGCTCAGTATTTTCCCCCGGTTCTTACATGGTTAGCATCTTTCCTCCTAACATTTAGGAGGTAAGCAAGAGAGAACCAGCTGCCTGGAATATCACTCAGTATAACTTTAGATTATAATCATTCAGTTGAGCACACATCTGTATATCTACCATACACAGCTCTTCCGGATGTTCTTATATTGCTTTACCATACAGCAATTAAAGCAGCATTGGAAATAGATTGTCACATATTTATCTTAAACGGGCTGCATACTATCAGGTCAGCTGCACCCATTAATTCTATGCCCACAGTAAGAAAGAGTAATATCAGTCCTTATATACAGGCTAAAATGATCTTAGTCAACGTCTGAACAGATGGCACTGTGTGTATAGACTCTTCATGGCCAACATTTCAAGCATAGTGCACTGCCACTAATAAGACACTGGCACAGCTTTAGAAGAACATGATGTTCTGTTGTATATCAAAACAACATTTCCACTGTAAAAAAAAAAAAATTCAGTAAACAGATTTTGAGATGTCCAAAAAGAATATCAGCTGATCCAGAGGATCCAGCAGCAGCAGCATTGGATATTTCTGTTGTCATTTCCATATGGAATTTAATTGCAATGTTTTGTCTTTTCAACTGGAGATAGAATTTCCTATTGAACTGCTGTTACTGCATCAACAACCCAGGTGTTCAGCTTTATTCCTTTGCTCTGAGAAAGCACGTGGCTTCAGACTTCTATTCTGAATTAACATTTCAGGAACCTACGAATGGATTGATGTTGCTGTGGTTATGCTAACAACCCCTGACACTTCACTTTGGAATGTAATACTAAAAACAGCAGTTGCCATTATTTTTCCTCGTTGATTGAAGAATGAGATATATTCCCAAAGATTTTTTTTTAATGGCAATTACAATTATTTTTCCATGCTAGACAGCATTTTAGAGCAGCACTCATCTGCCCAAATACAGATGAAGCTGTCTGCACCTGAGCTACTTGTGCGGGCTCCTTTTATAGTCAGTGGAGAGAAACAGGCACTTTTAGAGCTCAATTGATCTTCTCTTAAGATTGACAGCTACACTGTAGACATCTAAAGTTGGATGAGATTAATAGTGTCCCCAACATTTACTAAATTATGCAATATTCCATATAAATAGAAGACAAAGCCTCTTTCGTAAAGAGCTTTCATCTTCAGTCAATACATTTCCAGAACTGAGCATCTAAATTGCCTGTCTTTGTCAAGTGCTTCCCTTTGATGTTATTCCATAAGGTGCACTCTGGTTTTCCTGGACAACACACAGCACTCTTTACTTTCAGGATGGAGAGCAGAAGAATTCAGAAAAGAGCTTCTTAGAATTGCTTTTCCAGAACTGTGATCGGAAACTTTTTGGAAAGTTTGGGTTCGTTTTCATTTGTTTGTTTAAGAAATGAGTTGTATTTTGTCAGATTTTGAAGCTGAGTTAGAAAAGCAAGTACTGCAAAGTAAAGTTGTAATGTTTGTCTGCAGCAGCCTACTCTTCCCACATATGCTGATTTCTCTGTGAAACAGCAAAGCAAAGTAGTGGTTCCTCCTCTTTGCTGCTCAGTGAAGGCATGCCTGCTCACAAGCACAGAGATGCATGGGAACTAGAAACATTACTTGTGCTGTTTTCCAATCCATGGAGAGAGCACTGAAGAAGTCGGAATCACTGCAAAACACAGGCTTGATAATAAACTGAAGGTGAATATTTTCACCGCTCTTCCTTTTGCTTACAAAATTAAAATTCAAGGAGTAGGAACCATCTGACTTTTCTAAAGCTACAGACCTCTTTTTGAAGAGGACAAAAATTGCATCTACACTTACGTAGAGCTCAATTAAAACATAGGAAAACTTTTTTGTCGCTTGCTTTGCTGTAACCAAATGAAAAGCATGTTCTGGGTAATTGTAGCAATCCAACATGTCCAACAGTTTGTTTATAAGACAAAATTATATTTCATATACTACTATAATCGTAGATCGAGATATTCGGATGAAGCAAAAACTAAATTCTGTAGTACTGCTAAATTAGGTATGGATCTGTGATATATTTATCTTAGATTTTAGCAATGCCCATATTTCCAGGCAGTGCCTGAATGACTACAGGAATTACTAGTAAGATCACTAAGAAACTCATAGCATTTTTTTTAAGATTAGAGACAGCCATCTCTCTCTAGGTTCTGTAGTTCAGTTTTAAGAAAAATTAAATCTTTTGCCTGCCTAATCTTAAGTGATCAAGTAAATTGAAACTCACTGGCCTAGAAAAAAATCACAGCAGTATGCAATATTCTGATAAGGTTTCTAATAGCCACTTCCCATCACAAAATGAGGCAACATTTGAAATAACACCAAACACAAGCTGCCCTTTAAAAACTTTGCTCTCATAAAAATGCCTTCAGGAGGTTTTTAAACAAATTTTGATTATTCCAAAAATTAAAACTTTGCGCTCTATAACTTTGCTGAACTAGTGCATACAGAGCCAATTAATATGCTGTCTATTACAATGGTGAAATCTATGTTCCCACACAAAAGCTTCTCTTTCTGATAGGCTTCTGATCCAGAATGGCAGCTTCCACTGAAGTCTATTTTTACAGATAGACGAGTAATTTTGACCAAAAGCAACCAGGTTTGGTACACCTAATTTGATGAGCTAGATCGTAGAAGAAGTTGAAAGTAAATTATCCCATTGAATACAAGGTACCATAGCTAAAACACTCAATCTGATAATTAAAGTATCCATGGTAACAATGGCAGAATAACATGTATTTATACTTCTCAGGTAAAATAGAGCAAAGCTCTGTTTTGTTTTGGTTTTTTTTTTTAAATTTCCTACCTCATATATCCTGTCACTGGATAACTAGTCTAAATAGAGCATTCTTCTTCGATACATATAATCTCTTCAGTGCATATTTAACTATTCAAATTTAGCTAACATACTATTTTTGCTAAAATATAAAGCAAAACAAGATCTCAGTCACAGCCACAAAATCTTTTTTAATGTATTCCTTGTGCTACTTCTGAATATTAATAAAAATTAATAATTAATTTTGCCTTTGGCATTGCAAGATATACTAGTTTTAATTAGTGTACTGTACTCCTATACAATTAAAAAATAATTGATGTCCACACTTATTGGCGGTCTCTGTGATCTCTTTTCCTGTTGTTGTCAACAAATGCCTCAAAAAACAAGTTCAAGAATGTTTTGCTGTCCACTTGATTTACACACCAAAAGTAACAGACAAATCTTTTATGATGAAACAGAACAGTTTTCTGTTTAAATTATACACAAGTATATTAACTAGAAAGAGAAAATTAAAAGCTGATGGCTCAAAGAAATAATGGAAAGACTATCAAAATGTTTAGTCTCCCAACAAATTTGCCTGGAACGTATCAGTGGGTGACAGAGTATTTCAACTTAAAAGTAGTGGCCATCTTGTATTTGTTATGTCAATCCTATCTAGCATTTAATTTTGATGTCCCTCTTGATCAGTTCCAGTTATTTAAATTCAGCATATCATGTTACTGTTTTCCTACATCATATTAATTGTACCATGAACTACTTTATTATATAACGCTAAAGTCACTCTCATTCTGAAAAAATGAGTCAAAGAATTAAAGAATAAATACCCATAGGAGGAAACAAAAACACTTCCTTCATTGTATTTGCATCAGAAATCTTCAATAAATAGTTTTCTTTATTACAACCACTAAAACAAAAATACTGATTCCCAGAGTGTAAATTCTCCAGCAGTTATGAAATGCACACACACACAGACAAAATCATATGATAAAGAACAACTCAGACAAAGTACTCCTTCTTTAACCCAGAAGTTCCTGCTTGTAGCTTGAATCTAGGTCAGCAAACGTACCCAGAAGAGACATTCTGGAGCATGACAAAAAGCTAACTACAAATAGCTGAGCTAATTTTTTCACTATCGTAGTACAACACACACCTCAGAGATTGTCATAGCACAAGGGTTAGATAAACAAATAGACTAAACAGAAGAACAGAAAGGAATTAGACATCAATGGAATAACAATGCACATTTGTTATTTCATCATCTAATCCACATTCTTATAGAGTCATGAACATGAAAAATCAGCAACTCAGATATTTATGCAATTAATGCTGCTATCATGATTAATGATCTCAGTGGTCATTTTAACTAAAACTGCATAGTAAATCAAGTAACCTATTTAAATACATATCACTGAAGAACTGAGATCATTACAAAGTCCATTCTTATTTCTGAGGATTTTTCAAAGTTATTGCTCAACAACTTTTCTGGCACTAAGCACAGAAGTCAATGGCTTGCCTGAATTAAAGTAGATTCAGCTGGCTTCCGTTTATGCTTCAGACTGGAGGTAAGTGAGCCAGTAAAATCATTCTACAACTTCAGCTGCACTTTTAGAAGCAGAGGACCTATGGCTCCTGTCACTGTAACACAGGCACACACAGATAACTTGTGGTAGGTGAACAGTTGGACTAGATGACTGCAGAGGTCTTTTCCAACCTTTATGATTCTAAGCATTGGATGATCCCTTCCAAAAGCAGTACATATGCACACACGTATGCAAAAAGGCCACAGAAAGGCTAGGTCAGTGTGAATGGAGAACTAGTGGGAGCGTCTGGGTGTGGAAGTACTAAAGAAGCAAACATTAGGAAAGAGTCTCTCTTGAAGGCTCATATTAATCTACCAGAGTTGGAAGGCCATCCAGACCTATAATGAGAACTAATCCTCAAATTCACCACAGTCTCTCCATGCTTCTCACAGCACACAGCTCATCTTCTGCACATGACATCCAACAGCCCTTTGCATGCTCTTGGAGAGCTTCGACCTAATCATGACCTTACACTCAACGTTTTGGGATGCTGCTATGACAGGATGAAACTCCAAATATTCCGACCAAAAATGGCTGCTTCACACCACTGCTTCAAAAAATACTTCAGCAGTTTCACTATGTGGATTTGAGCTAAAACAGAGCAAATGAGGGCTATTGCTTACAATTGCTTAGAGCTCTGTAGTTAAATGGGCAGGGTCTGGAGTCTCAATGTGCATTTTATTAATTCTGGCTGTCCTGCTGACCTCATTTACAACCACAGGTCACTGCAGAGCAAGTTTATCAGGCAGCACTTCAATGACATAAGTGGAAGTGAAGTCTTTTTAACAGATTCCTTGCTCCGCACTTCTAAAGTTCTTAAGAAATTTCAACTGACAAAAAGGTATTACAGTAAGAGGGACAAGAATCACTAGATCATGTACAACCAGCTATCCAACAGCTGAAACCTCATTCTTTCTGCCAATAATGTGGTAGGCCATAGAAACACTAATTCCACTCATATAAATTTTTGTAGTACATGCAGACTTTTTAAAATTTTCCACCAATTTTAAATTTCAGTATTTACAAGCACTGTTTGTATTGCAGTGAACTGGTTACAATTGGGACGAATCAGAACAATGACCCAATAGATAAAGGAGCACTGACAATAAATTTCCCTTTTAACTTTCCTCATTACCCTCAGCTCAGAGTAGATAAAGCAATAAATGAAACCCCAAGACAACCACTGTAGGTCTCGCTACTCCAGCCAGGGCTCCAGACGCTGACAGCTAAGAATCCTGAATGTAAAGCCCTTCTCTTCTCCTCATCATATATTTCTTCTCAACCCTTCCACAAAGGCAGTCCTGAACAGGATGCTTTTCCCATTTTATTTATGTGCATTTTCATGACATGTCATGCACCACATTCACAGCAATCACTGACAGATAGTTAAGTTTCTAAGGGGTTACAGAAGAAACCATTTTCCACCAACTGTTCTCCTATATGCCAGGATTAAATATACCTTGTGGACTAAATGTTTTCCCGCTTGTATCCTGCCAAAAAGTATGGAGTTTCTTTTCCAAATGAGGTTTGAATGAAATTCCATTAGATATTCCTGAACTATGGCAGAATAACAATTCCAACATTAAAAGAAGTATCTAACCACAGATAATTGAATTGAACAAACTTGAGTTGTTTTCTGGAAACATGATTGGAACAGATCATTTGCAACTGTACAATGTGTCGGGGTCGCAGAAGAAAATTTTCAGGGTGGCTGGGATGCTTTAAACATAGATGTCATCTTTGTAGATGGACTAATACACCCATTAGCTCATATAGGTTACACTATATTTAATGAAAAGCCCTCAGAACTCAGAAGTTAACCCAGAATTAGTCATCACTTTTTACATCACAATGTGCCTTTTTAGTATAAGTGCAGACGTAAAAACTAAAATTATTCAAACTAGATTAAGTGTAAAACAACATTATTTTATCTGTTATATTTTTGTGATGTTATATAGTGGCTTTTTTTTGTTGTTGTCATTGTTGTTTTGAACACTTCATCAATGCAAGCACTGAGTGAGAAATTTTATATTAATTTGGTGTAGATAATGAATGTAAACAGACCATGTATGTTTTCACCCAGGCAAGGTAAGAATTACTGCACTTTTCCTCTAAGTATTGGACACACAGCAAATTTCAGTTTTTTATATGCTAGTACACTGAGTTTAAGCCTTGAACAACTGAGAAAAAATTAGGAATTTTAGCCAGGCCGTAGTAAAACCAAACCTTGTTGGTGTTTGTACTTGATCCTTCCAAAGGTATATTCAGCATTCCTATCCTCACAAACCAAGGAAGATCAAAGCTCATGATTTCCTTTATGGCTTACCTTAATGCTTCACTGTTTCTTTGCTGCAGAAACCATGCTGGGAGCAGGGAAAGAACGACAGCAGCAGTCTGAGCTTCTGGAATAACCACTATGGATGACTCTATAGGAAGAACAGAAAATACATGGGTAAGCTATCCTGCTTCCCAAATTCTGCTATGATCCCCTGTTCTCATAGCTTGGAAAGAAAACTGGATTTTCTCCAAGGCTAGACAGGTGGCAGGGAAATATTTTTTGGTTAATTACCTCAGAATGCTGGGAAAGGTGTGCTGCTACCTCATGTCTGCCTTGCGCTACCTCACACTGGTAATTAAGCTGATCAGTACTGGTACATCTACCCACCAATCAAAGCTGGATATAAGGGATATTTTGAGGAGACAAAGCATTAAACAGCATTGAATTAAGAGTTTGGGTAATCAAGATGGCACATGTTCTACTTGAAAAATAAGGCCAACCCTTCCAAAAGAGGGACAGCTGGCATGCTGAAAGTCAATCTTAACAACAAGGATCGTGTTTCTTGTTTTAAGAGTCACAGTTGGGGCCTCCATGCAGGCTTGTAGCTAATGAGTTGATAATATCTCCTTCAAAAGAAGGGAAAAAGGCCACTACTCAAATTCTCCTTGATTCTTCTTCATTTGGGATGTTGGCAAATCCAAGTTGGCTGTAATATTTATATAATGACCAGTCTTCCCAACGGTGGACTCAGTGACAAGCATGTTCAATCCAGTCTTAAATTAAACAGAGCTGTATAGGTAAAAAACTGGAGACTATGTAAGTGTGTGTTTATAGCATTGCAGATATCTTACTTCTTCTGAATACTGGACCAACCCTTCTTATTGTGACATTCCTAAACACATCCAAATTTAAACGCTATGATTTTTAATGCACCATTTTCTGTAGGGAATACAGGAGCAAAGTCGATTTTGTATCATTAACAACAGAAAAGAGAGATTTTCTGCTATCAGCACTGCCAGAAAAAATGCAGCCTCATGTATTTCTATAAAGAATAGTATGAGATGCACTCTGTATTTCTTCAAGAAAATAATGTGCTACGTTGCCAAATCCACAAAAATGTAAAAACAAGAACAAAGATGAAAAGTTAGTGAATCTTCTAATATTTTCCAAGGTAGGATCATTTTGCTCAAGCACAAGTAGGTGCCTGACACTTAATGCTTAATTTACCTGCAATTTGCTGCAAGTATATGCATGCAAGTAGCCAATTTAGAGTCCGGGATTTGCAGTGAACTAGTTACATATTTTCAGTCATTTTTACTATAGTCTCTATCCATAACATGAATTAATTACTTCACCAAATTAGGCACACAATTAAGCATGCAGGCTTTTATAAAACTATCTCTTAACTTCACTTAATCTGAGTAGCCTGGCTTTACAGATAACTTACTATGCAAGATATTTCTAGAAACAGGCTGCTTCAGCATACTGGGCCCAAAACTTTAACTGCAGAAGACCCTAAGAGTAGTAATCAGTATTAATTGTACTATTCATGGGAATTTTTAAAACATAAATCAAACTAATAGATTGCACAATTTATAAACTAGTACTCCCAACAAACTTTATTCCAGATAAATAATTGCTTACACTGCTCTTTAAAGACACATTCCTGCCAAGTCTGAGTTAGACTCAAACCTAAAAATAAGTAACTTTAGAATTTGCTGAATTCAGATTTTTTTTTTTAATGCTACAAAAGTAATGAAAGTGTAAAGATGGCATGCTGATATTGGAATCCAATTCTGACCAGCAAAGGTGATATAGCTTGAAATGCTTCTAGACTGATCTTCTAAAAAAATGAACAATACAATGAAATACATTATACGAGGTCATTAAGACTATTAAAGTCATTCATCAAACAGAAAACAGATCTTTTGATTTTCAGGGAAATACTGAGACTCCAAACATCCCTCTGCAATCCCTTTCATCATTTCAGTAATTTTCAACATGAGTCCGTTCTCATCTGAGTCCGCTGTCTGCTCCTCCTCCTCCTCCCCCACTTCTCCTCTAATAGTGTTCAGAGAGAACTTCAAGATGTGGGCTAATGGAGCTGGCATGGGTTGGAGTTTAATATTGCATGTGCTTAACTTTTTGTGCAACTGACCAACATGACATGTCTAACTGTATAAATGGAAGTTTTATGGTGATAAGATCAGTAGTTACTGAGATATTTATGTGACATGCTGACAGATATAAAACTACAAAGCTTGCTTTTATGCCTTACATCCTCTAGAAAAAAAAATAAATACTAAGATGATGGGTCACTTTGAAGAGAATTTATTATCTAAATTACCTAATACCTGGCTAAGTTCTAATATGCAAGATGAAGTCTCAAAAATGCTATTAAAACTATGAACTTTAATTTCAGAGGATCTCAGTATTCTCTGCCAAATGGGGCACAGTACAGCCAGTTTGCTTGTTTCACTCTGTCTCTAGATCATGGTGCTGTCATCCAACCAAAAAGGAGAATGATGACAAAAAACAGAAAAGGCACAAGATAATCTCTCTCCCATTTTTACACTATGTAGTTTTAGGTCTCTCAGAGAGATTCTCATCGCTGCTGGGTGGAGGAGTAAAGATTATCTCCTGAGAGAAGGTCAAGATTAAAGAAAATACATTATTCTTGTGTGTGTATAAGTATACACACATATATAAATATAATCTCTGGATGAAATGATGGAGTCCTTTTTACATTTTGATCTGGGAAAACCAGCCCCAGAAATTCTTTCAGAAGATGCCGATGTTTCCTGCTGCTAAAAAGCAGCTCTCCCCCAGGCTATGCCCATTGCTGGAGCTAAAAGCCAGCTCCACCTCCTCTATCTGATGTGAATGTTAGTTCACACAGTGAGAAGGTGGGCAGCTGCAGCAGTCAGCACGAGGAACAGCCTGGTGGCAGCAAAGAGGGGAGAAAAAGAAAGACAAATATTAAAACAAGTATTTATTATTGTTTTTACTTCTTTTTAAGTGAGGGAAATCTGTAGGCAAACATAAGATCAGAAGGAAAAGTAAACTTCATTTCGGGAGACACAAATATCAGGCAGCATACAACAAATTCTGACCCTGAAAACAGTATAATGCAGAGAACAAAGGAATAAGCAGATCAGGGGAAATTGGAAATTAAGTGGGTTGCTCCAAAAGTAACGCCTTGTATTTATTTCCACGGAAACTACAGCAGATACAAAGAGCACAAATAACACTAGTTGATAAAGCAAATTCTCCAATACTAAACACAGCTTTTCAGCACAGTCACCACCATTAGCTGTGCATTTTCATTAGCATGCCACGCTCGCAAAGGTCTGCACTGGCAGAGGAGACACACTGTTGCTGTCACCACTGCTGAAACACAGCCCCCACCACTTCACTATGCTGACATCCAACTGTTTGGTCTCCATAAGTGTTCAACAAGCATAACTGAATGCCAGTGAGTGCCATTTTTTTCCACATAAAGGAATGCAGTTACACTCCTTTTTCCTTCATCCACACTCCCATATCAGGCACCATTCTGACAGACTGGCCCTCTGCTGGATCTGTGGCACAGCAACAAAATGAATTAGAATACTGGTTCAGTCTCTACTGCCATACCACGAACAATCTCTGATCATAGGCCAACATAATAAAATAGGAGGCATTACTTTTGGATCAGCCCTTGTACTTAGCTGTGCTGTTCCTTTCCCATGGGCTCAGACCCTTCAACATCAGAGAGAGGATGTTGAGTGTCTTTCATCCCCATCTGAGATTCCAGTGGGAGACAGCACACACCTCACCACCCCTTGCTAACTTCCTCCGTTTCTCCAGCCTGCCTCTGCTCTTCTCTGAAACGTCAGGTAGAAAGGAATAAAAACAGCTCTCAAATCCAAATTGGGGTTTGGAATAAAGTAACAGAAGAGCACTGAGTGTTGGTATCCCTACTACAAATGCAGGGGACCACTGTGTCAGCATGTGAAAGCTCAGAATTTCCATGTTGGAAAGGGAGTGCTGGATCTTTTGGGGAGAATAAGCTTCTCAGACTCATTAGCAATACAGTATATCTGACATCTTTTTGTATCAGTTTCTTTTATCTGCAGCGTCTAGAAGCTCAGTCAGAATTACTCTTCCATCTCTAAAGTACCTATGCTTATAGTTGGAAGAACGAAATGGAAATTTTCATGAGATGTTTTAGACCTTGTTTTAAAATTAACATTTTTGTCCAATGGCAAGTCCTCATCAATCTCAAAATACTTTTCAAGAGATCTTATTAACAAGAGGCCGTGTTAACTCTCTGCAGTGAGTTTTCTGGCACCATCATTTTAAGTTTATTTTAGATAATGTTAGAGAGATCTTGCTGGATATGCCAACTGACCATGATGATTAATATAACAACTAAGATTCCTAACAATTCCTCATGTGTCAAGTCAGTGAGCAGGAATATGTCAACTCCTTTGTTTTCAGCTGATGTGTCCCACCCAGGTCTGGTTGCTCAGATATGGCTGGCTCATGTACACACAAGCACCTAATGACTAGACAGAACAGAAAGAGTCAAATTTAATGGTTGCAAGATAGCTTCGTATTTTAATTCAACCAAAAATACTAAATATGTCATTCAATATTTGTTGGGTCTTGCAGACCCAATCACTAATCAAATCACAAAATCTGGTGGCCCTGTTTATCTCTAAAAACAAGAATAGCTATATTAAACTGAAACCCAGTCTCACAATACAAAGTCACAGAAAAACTGTACTGCTGTCACTGGAGATATGTTGGTGTAAAGACAATCAGAACAGTAGCACTAGCTATATGACACGCTCTACATAAATACTGCGGGTTAAACTGATGTACTGAATAAGAAAACGGAATGATATACTGAATAAAAAATAGCAAAACATGCAAACAACAAATCCCCAACCAAACAGAAACCATTTTCCATTTTTCTCTCCTCTCCATCACCTTTGCTGCTCATTTCACAGTGACAGTCTTGCTGCTTTAAAACAGTTTTGCAGTTTTGCCAGACAACAGTCTGTTACAGTATACGTAAATGTGATCTTGTTTTGGGGACATTAAGGATGCATGTGACAAAAGAGTAGCAGCATATCAGACACGAATTAAAATCCGTTACTGTATTTTAGTTCATTGATCTACTGTAAGCTTCTCAGCATTGTCTAATTTAAATAAAACTTCAATTTGTAACAATACTATAAATAGAAGGTAATATTGATCGGAGTGCCACCAGCCTGCTGAACTTTTGTTATCACTGAAGCCTGACCAGTTAATGTTGAATGTTACAATTTATTACTCTGCAAAGTACAATACAACACAATAGCACTTAGATTTATAAACAAAGATATGCTGAAATACTGAAATCAAGTTTAGTCAGCCCAGAATAAGAAGAGCGTTCTGATTTATGGGTGCTTCACAGCACTATTTCCCTACCTGGGGCAATATTTCATTACTTCTCTGATACAAACACCTGTTAACACTGCTGAAAGACTGAGGAATCTGATTTCTTTTAGACTCTTTTAAACCCTAGCAGAACATATGATGTCCATCAGCAAACATTCATCACCGATGTGGTAGATTTTTTGAGCTTTGGAAGATCATTACCAGTTAAGATGGGTAAATGATGTCCTAGGAGACAGAACCTTCCTGATAAATAGAAGTAGATACCCAGCCAGTCACCACTTCTATAACCTTCTTCCCTTTTCACAAAATAAAAACTAAAGTAAACAGATGTTTAAAAAAAAAAAAAAGTATATTTAGGGTTAAATTCCATGTATGACAGCTGTTCTCAGACGAGCAAGCAATAAACAAAAAATATTCAATTACAGGAGTTCTTCCACTCCTGAAAGTGAATTGGTTAAGGAAAATCGCTGGTGTGTCTTAAGGCAAGCTCCATGTCCCTGCATTAACCACCCAGGAGGGCAGTGGTGCTGCTTCTCACAAGCTACATACAAATCTTTAGCTGAACGTGCAGAAAAGAAGGCTCACAATGGTCTCCTCTTGAAGAGTAAGGCCACTGAGATGGCCTTCAATAGAAAAAGGCATCATGGCAAAAAGGAACCTGGGTTTTGCTCCAGTCTAGAGGAAGAACAACTAGACAAAGGCCTCTGTGCTCAAGCAAGGTCTCTTAACCAACTTAGTCATTACAGGACAGATCCATTCACTAGTCAGCAACTTCTCTTTCGTCTCTTTTACCAACAACTCAGCTCTTCAGCTACTAAACTGAGCAGGAAAGCCACATGCAGAGCACTGATGCCCCTCTTATTTGAACTAGAAAACACTAATGTAAATAAAGTGATATTAGTATGCAATTTTTGGGAGACATTTCCCTCCGCAGAGCTCAATAGCTATTAGGCTTCAGCCAAAACAAAGGTCAGCAGACAGTAGGTCCCTTCTATTCTTTTTCTTTAACAGGGAATATAATTCTATTCAATGCTTTCAGAGTAGGAGATTACTTTTTTTTTTTAATTGGGAACCATAACTAAAACACTGTTATTATAGAAACAACAGTGGTTGTTTATTTTTTTTTTATTTTACTTAATGAAAACAAGATCTTAGTATCAAATGATTTCTTAAATTAAATTTTGATTTGAATAATCCCCTAGATAAAAATGTATATAAACATGAATTTCCAATGTTCACAATCCTTTTTTCATAATTCTCCCAGCCAAGGAACTTACATAATAACATTTTTTATCTTTGCAAATCACCATAGCAGTACAAAGTGTGATTTTTTACATAAACTGTTGCAAACATACCAGAAATAAATTCAAATTCAAGTTTAAATAAATTCCTAATTAATATTCACTAAGTAAAATACAAAATGATTCAAGCTGTTGCAGGAAAATTTGCAAGCAGAAAAGAGGATACATTCACAGGGTATTGTATTCAATAAAAAGTATTTACACCAACCAAATCAAAAGTTTGGCTTTTACATCCCCTTTTTACTTTTGCAGCTGTCAAGTTCTGGTCTGAATATCACATTTGTTGACATCTTCTGCCAAACTCCTGTTTAGTTTATGGATCCACAACTGGACAGAGGGAAAAAGGGAGGCTTGAGACAGGCTGAAAGATAGACAAGAGCAGAGTTGAATAAAGCCAGATCAGGTGAAGAGGAAATGAGATCTGGAAAAAATCAAAAGGCAGGAGGCCTAGGAAAGGACAAGAGCACATATGGGAGAGGATTTGCAGATTGAAGGATATAATAAGGGAGAATGGCAGCTAAGAGACAATGAAATCAGCAAACAGATGAAAGGAAAAAGAAAACGACAAGGAAAAAAGAAAAGACAAGGAACAAAAAATAAAGTTCAAAAGTGCTAGAAATAGAGCAGGAGATATTTAACAGAGAACCAGACAGAGAAAGTGAGGGGGAAGAAAGATACATGATGAAAAATTAAAGGTTTCATTAAAGAAGCCCCTATACCATTCCACTTCAGGATTCCGCATCAGGAAGCTATATTTCTTTTTTTTTTTTTTTCCTTCTCTCTAAGACAATCCAATATTTGGAATCATTTCAGTGCAAGGGCAAAGCTGGTTAGAAAAAGAATGTATAGCTGAACCTCCTGTACACTTTTAATGCTAATGATATCCATATTAAACAGTCCTACAAGTACTAAGCAGAGTTGTCCTCTCCACTTCTCTGTATATAAACAGAAGGAATTTCATAAGGCAAATAAACACCTCTTGCCATCTGCTGAGAAGCAGCGCTAAGAGTCTTTAAGGGTTCTTTTAATGAAAATCTTTTCAGAGCTTCATGGTACGTAACATGATCCATCAGTGTTGCAGTTTAGCAGTCCTTATTAGAACAGACACATAGGACATGCGGTAGATTCTTTGCCTCCCAAAACCTATGTAAGAATTACTGAACACTTTATAAAAATGCAAATACATTTCTATAATATTTATTAAAAAAAAAAAAAAAAAAAAGCAAACAAACATGCAGTTAGCATGGGCCACTCTATTTGTATTTTAGTGGAAAAGCTCATATATTTCAAATGCTTAGTGTAGTACCTCTGTATCCAATGCGCATAAAACAGGGTTGTCTTCCTTTGTACTTTCCTAGTAAAAAATAGAAATAGCAATAAGTAAAAGAAATGGCAATAAGTAAAAAAATCGTTCTAAGAGCTTATTTTCATTTGAGAAAAAAAGTAGCCTACAACAGTATAAACTCACTTGTGCTGGGACTTCTACGTGTACAGCTGTAGCATCCAAGATAATAACAACATCACTAAGTGATGTCATCAGTATACAGTATCTGAAATGTCTGGGCATGAGACATCTAACAGTGGAGAACCACCTCTCATAAATAAAAACAGCCAAATCATAAAGAAAGAAATGGGTGAATATTTAGATAGTGTTATATCTGCTTGATATGTTAACATAAGTAAAAACATCCATTGAACATGTGCCAAGCTGATCAGTTCCTGTCTTTTTTTGAGTTCTTTAGGGTTTTTTGGGGGTTGTGATTTTGGAGGTATTTTTAATGTACATTTGTTTTTAAAGGAAAGCTCCAGTTCATTCTTGGCGTATTATTATTATTATTTACTAGTCACATGTTAGGAACTCCTGAAAAAGAGGTGTTTTTAATTGAAAGGCTGACAATCCCTTAAGTGTAGTGCTATGAATGATGGCACCTTGATCATAGCTGGAAAAAACACTCAGCATGATATAAGCTACTGAACTAAGTTGTAAAATGACAAGGACTGAGTGAACAGTTTTTAATACAGATAATATTGTTCATGCAGTCCATAAATATAGAATTAAATGTTGACCTCTATCTCCCATGTCAAAAGTCAAAGTCAGTGTCAGCACATATTGTTTTTATTTGTTTCAAGAGAAAAATAGATCAACAACATTAACCTCACAATGAACAGAGAATTGAATGAATTAAAAAGCAGTACCCCATAAATCCCTTTCCTTTTATTGGCACAGTGATAAAAATGCCTAGGGCTTAGAGGAAAAGGGTAGTCTCAGACACTAGTCTGAGATGTTCTACGTACACAGAGCTGTACATCACAAGCTAAAACAGAAGAACAGAGATATTAAGATTTGTACAATCTCATATAATACACAATATCCATCAAATCGCATCCCGCAAAACACGCCGTGTCAGATACCCCTAAAACAAGGAGGGTATCACAAGGTTCTTTTAAAGCAACGTTACTTCCTACCTGCCTTCTGAAGATGCACTTCATAAAACAGATTAAAGATGCAGAAAAGGATTTCATTCAATACTCTCCATGCTTGCAGTCCAACTAATTCAAGACACCACCTGGAAAAGATTCCATTGTGTTTAGAGAATTACTAGCTTCATTGTTTGGGTTTCTCTTCAAATCAGTAGCTCATTGTGATAGAACTGAGAGATCTGACATTTTTCCCCTGTTTAAAAAGTAATTTTTTCCAAAACACCTCACAATAATAAAGGCCTCGATTCCACAATGCAACAGCAAATTTGACAGTTAACTAAAATGAGCAGTTTCCATTGCAAATTCAGTTTAATTGCAATTTTTAGTGCTGCATAATTAAACTGAAAATGTTCTGAAAAATTCACACAGTCAAAACTAGGACAGAAACAAAAAAGCATTTCCACACTGGTTTAGGATTTTCTAATCAGATCCTAGAGAAACAGACAAAAAGTAACATTTAAAAACAAATCAGTTAAACGTAAGAGAAGGAATGGCATCATCTGAAAAATTCAGCTCGTAGTTTCTGTTTACTTTTTCTTATCCTCCTGCAGCTTGTAGGATATACAGAAATTCTTTTGGTTTAATGCTCCAATGATTATCTGCTGGCAATATTGCATCACGTGAAAAACATTTTACAGCATTTGCACTGCGCACTGAACTCACAAAAGCAACTAGCTGCAACGTTTGTCAAATCTGGAGCATGTTCTATGGCAGCTGACTGGAACCAAACACTGCTTTTGTTCTTGAAACGGACCGACTGACTTTGAGTTTCATCGATATAGCATAAGCTTGGAGGGTAATCTTGACTCATGCATACTGCTGAAGTTAATCTATATCTTAGAAAATGCCAGCGAGAAAAGCCTTCTCATGCTGAACGTTCACAGGGCTTGAAAGAATTTTACAGCTGGCTATAAAGAGCAACTTTTCTGCTCCACATGTATTCATGCAGCTTCTGGGCAGAACCAGTCACGGTGCTTTTCATAGCTGGGTGATCAGAAGGCTTCTCTGTAACTTCTAGTAAAGAAGCAAAGACGTGTATTTTATTATACTAAAGGATTATTGGTGTGTAGGGCAACACTGAACAGCTGTGTGGAGCAAGTCACTTCAGGTCTTGCTGAACTCATAAATGTGAAGTCACAGTCTCACATAAACAAACACAGTCCAGGCTGGGTAGATTCTTTCTAAGGCAGACAGTTGGTAAAGTTAACTTCAATCTCGGTTTGAAAAGATCTGATTTGAGAAATACTGTGGACTGCGCAGAAAAACAGGGTGATGGGTTTGTCACAACATTACAACACTAACAGGATGCCATGGACAAGCTTCAACTTGCAACATAGAAAAATACTGGAAGATATGAACAGGAAACGCAAACAGATGGGCATAGTTGATAGTAACTGATAAAAAACGTTGTTTATTTCTAAGTAACAGTGTCCCAACTCGGAACTAATTACAATATAGTAAACTCAGCAATCAGTCTTGTGACATGCATTTCCTGTTTGTCATCCTCTCCCAGATATTTGAAAGCTTTCTACTATCAGTCAAGTAGAAAGGAAAGAATTCTTTCTCCAAAAATCACCCAAGTTTGGCACCAAATGTAGTGTAAAAGATTGCACAGATATAGGACCTGGGATAAATTACTCAGCTCAAGTCTCAGTGTAGATGCTATTATACATTATAGATTGCATATCTGGATGTTAGGATGTTTGGCATGTCTGTGTTTTTCAGCAACATTTCTTATTCAGTTCTGAAATATCTGCATACCCATCAGAAAGTCTGGCATTAAGCTCACGTAGCCTTTTTTATAACAGATTATCAATGTTAAGTAACAACGTTGAAAAAATTAAAGGCATATTCAGCTTATGCAAGGATTTTTCCTTAAATTTGGGGAACTTATAAAAAGAAACATTGTTCACATAATGATTATTATCATCATTTAGCTTATTGCATTAATATATTATTATTATTATTATTGTTACATTCATATATTAAATATATTTTCATTGTTATTACAATACTAGTGAAACTCAGAGAACTTCAGCTGTTTGAAATTTTCATTTGAATTCTAAAACCTCATGCATATTTAGCATGCTGATTCCATGTACGGAGAAACAAACTTGCAGATGAGTACTGAAATCACCATTAGTTAAAATTCTCTGATATAAGCAAGATTTAGCTTCTACTTTCAAAACTGCAGACAACATCCATAAGCTTTTACTTCTCATTACAAGCAATCCACTCTTAGCTGGGGTTCAGATTCCATGTATTCAACCTCCCTACAGATACAAAATTTCTCTTCTAGGGATTTCTATCAAAAAGCTGTCACTGGTAACAGAAAAAACAAAAATACACCATGGCAAAATGCATTCAGCCAACTGGATGTAGAAGTACTAAAACCTGCAACACTGGTTGTAAAATAAATACTCAGAAATATTTCTTGAAGTTCATTTTCTTGAAACCACATTCATGTGAGAGAGACGACTTTTTTTCTATTCATATACAATAGATGTAATTATTGATTTTTCTGGCATACTCTAACATTTTCTGGCATTTCTAACATCTTAAACACCACACCTTTGAAAGAATTGTTCTGTTGTTTTGTTTTGTGTTTTTTCTTTTTTTAGTTTTAGCTTTCCATGAAAATAATAGCCATATAATATGAAGTTAACACAGACCAATATAAAATATTGTAAGGCTATAAAGAACTTATTGCTAGAGAAATAGAATTAATAGAATGAATTATGCACCATATTTTAAATCTGGATCTGCAGAAACAGCTTTAGCAACTTCCACACTTGTCCCTACAAATGTGCTCCTACTGTCAGTATTTGGACCAATTTGAAGATGAATGAGGACAACCACGGAGCTACGTATGTCACTCAGAAACAGATACGTGCTCCATAATATCACGAAAAACTAAATAAGGGCACAGACGTGCTAATAAAGGAAGCAGAGGGATTCCTTAGATTCTATGGTGAACAAACCAATTCAGAATTCATCCTTCTCATTCACACTATAGCACATTTGTGGGATCTAGTTTACTAAAAATTGCCTAGGGGAAAAGAAAGGGAATCTAGAGTAATAAGAAAGTGCCAAAATGAATAAAGTGCTCACAACTACTATTGCATTGCTGATGCTGGAAACAGAAGAGGCCAGGGTTTTGTCACAGTTCTGATATTCCCAAAGGTTGCCGTTACATTATTTCTGCTCCTCCAGTGCAATCTGTAAAAATCACAAATGTACATTACCTAATGTATTGAAAAACCAAAGATTTTTATTATTATTATATTTTTTACCCATTGATGGTTGCAAATTAGTGAAGTGACACAAGACTGAAGCCATTGACAACTGCTATCTGTAAGCAACAACAAGCAAGGAAAAGCTGGTAGGAGTACAGCTGTTTTATTTTAATTGAGGAATGATTTTATGTTGGAAGCACTCAATATTCACAGCAAATTAAAAATAATGAAGTGAATTGATACCAATGATATTTTTTTACCTACTATCCCTTTGTAAATCTATTTCTTCACACAAATTGACATGTCTAATTGATACATACGCTATTATTCCTCATTAGTAGGCTGAATAAAATAATTCTTGATTAAATTTATTGCAATTTACAATCCAGCATAATGTTTGCAAGCTATAAAAGTCAATCAACAGGAAACAGAGAAAAAAAAAAAAAAGCAGATGACATTATTACTTCTAATATATACACAATAATTTCATGGAACCTTCCTTAGCTTTATCTTTTCTCCTCAGGAACCCAAGGTCCATCTCCAAAAGGTCACTTCCTTTTTCACATGAACATAAATGTATTTCAGTGTGCAATTTCCTCTCAGTTTTTTGATAAGTATCACCTCCAATAAGTAAATTAATTGTGTGTTTAGCAATCTGTTAGAAGTTGTGTGGAAGAGTTGGTCTTCTACTAACACTCAGATGAAACTAGGCAGAACAACAAATGATGTCCACTGACTGATATGCTTCTTTGTCAGGATTACCTTGTTTGATTTATATGGTGTTATCCTTTTTACACACACACACACACACACACACAAAAGAGAGAAAAAAAAAAGAAAAAAAACAAGGAAATTGCAGAAATTTGGTAATTTGATGTAACAAAGAAAGTCAGTGGAACAAGAAATTTGACAATATATGTTCTGTAAAGCAAAATTTCCAACCAGAAGGAAAACCAAATCAATGGCAGGTCAGTCTATCTTTGTAATTGGAACTCATTCCTCGTCTTGCCCAGCCCTCCACTATTTTGTAGGAAATTGCTTGGTATTATGAAACAAGCAGAACTGCTATTTTGTTACTCTTCTCTAATGGGAAGAAAGGTATGTTGTGACCTGACCATTTCTATGGCCTGTTGCTCCTATTTCTCTGAAGAAAGCTGCCAGCTGGTGCAAAATTGCTGCCATCACTTAGTTGGGCTTCAGACTTGAGAAACAGAAAGTTGCATGAAAACATAGTATATATGCTACATTTTGTACAAAATAGCCATCCTACTTTCATCATATTAATATAACGTCTTTTAAGGAAGACATTATGATACCTTGATAGTGTTTGTACCCTGATTGTAGCCTGTGCCTCAAGTTATCCAGATAAATTGAAAGAATTTGCTCAAAGAATTGGGTATTATTCTGTAGGACTATAGAATCAGAATTAAAAATCAGATTTAGAAATCAGACTATATACAGCTTTTCATGTGTATTGTATACATATCATCCCCTAAAAACATGAATTAAAATCTTCAAAAAAGTACCTTCTGCTTCAAATCTAAGTTCAATTTATAGAACTGTTTGGAGCAGTTGACATCTAAAAGGTAAAACAGTAAATACACAGGCCTGCACAGGGAACTAAAACTGAGATACATATTTTAAAGTTGCAACATGGCAATCCCCTTCAGAAAGCAATTTTATTTATTGTTCAGATATTTTAGATTCAGAATTCAATTTTATGCAACATGCCTGATTTATTTATTTATTTCACAAGGCAATGCCTATCAGTTCATGAAGGCTGCTGACATTTTAAAAACAATCCTTACCTTACAGAAAATAAGACGAGAACTTGGTCAACAAAACCAGCTGTTTCAGGATCCATTTCCTACTTGATACATATTGTTCAGCATGGCAAACAACTTATCTGCCAGCAGTAAGAATCAAAAAGCTCTGTGCCAACTGAACATCATCTCCTAAAGGATTCTAGAAAGTGGCCACAAAAGGAGTCCTGAGAAGTAAGAACAGTTTTGCTGGTGTTCCTGGTGAGATGTGGTGTTTCAGATAAAGTACTGCACAGCACTCCAAAGAATAGCTTACCACTACGGGTCCCCAAAACTATTTCTAACTACTATGCTATCCGCAGCAGAGCAAAAGTAAGCAGGAGCTATAGCAACCCTCCAAGCCTTATTTAAATTGAAATCTAAAATACATATTCTCCACATTGCATTTAGCTTCTGCTGTCAGAGGTAGGTCATTTGTTAAAACTCCCCAGCCTATTTACTGTACAATATTTTTAAAATGGCATGCAAGTTCTACTCACTCCTTCAGATTCAGGATGTCTACCCTAGGTCTAACCATACCCAGGGAGGTTAATGGCTGAAAGGCCAGCTGCCTACAGCTGGGCAGCAGACAATCAACTCTGGGCCCCAAAGCCAGGGTCATCAGCAGTGCAGCTCCCCAGAGAAATCAGGGCTGTGAGGGCAGAGTGCTCACCCTGTGCTGTGCCTGGCATGGAAAACAAGGCAGTGTAGGGCCATGCGATGCACTGACTCCGAGGGAATAGCAGGGGCTTGTGGGCTGAAGGCATTACAGACCAGCACGAGCTCTGAGGATGTTAATAGGGCAGGCCAACCCCACAGCCGCTATTGTGACCGCTGCCACACAGCCACAAAACTGACTTCCATATTTCCACAAGCATTATTTTGTCATTTCTTTTAATCTCAGAACTCCGCATTAAGGAAAACATGATGGAAAAGACCATGAGCAGCCTTAAATACACTATTTTGATTCAGCTCTAACAAACTCAATAGGAAGACTATTTTATAAATGAGCACAACAAATTGAAATTCAATAGTCTAGTTAACCCAAGCATATTGAAATAAAATTATATGTATCTGTGTGTGAGGGAGCAAGCGGGTAGTGAGGGAGGACCTACAGACCTCACATATGAGCTGCTCTTGTTATCATAAAGTTTGGATAGGTAAGGCTTGTAAGATCACAACTGAAGTACAAGGATATTCTGCTTAACAGTGTTACCAGCTGTAAATATAAAAACCAAAACATCCATAACAGCCTTTAATGACATTTGAAATGAAAAAAAAAAAAAAAAAAAACACAACTTTACTCACCTTATTATATTCACTTCAGCTTATTATATTCACCATCCAAGAAGATAAACATATTGTCCAATTGAGTCTATACCAAAAGGAAACACACGTTAATATCTGTGATTTGATACCCATTCCAAATGCAAGAAGTAACAAATTTGGTGACAAAGCTGTCAAAATATGTTCCACAAACACACTGGCAAGAGATCTGGACAAACTAAGGAAATTCAGTGAAACAAAATAGGTGCCAAATGGGGATGTTTGACAGAGTGTTCAAAAATACAGTTAGACCAAAGCAGGAACACATCCAACAGATAGATTCTCTACATAAATTATCATGAAACTATTAGAAATAATTGGCCAGTGATTTCAAAATATTACATATACTTTTAATGTTATCAAAGAGCTGTGTTGTGAACCATGTGTGTTTTCTTGGCGATTTAATTTTTGGCCGCAAAACAGCCTTTTTAGACGCAAGTGAAAATACTATATCCCATACTGTAAGTCAATCTGCAGTCTTTGAAATCACGCTGAGCTTCCAAACACTTTGAAACATTGCAAGGGAAAATACTATAAAAGTCTGAGTACCCTGGAAGAGCGCAGGCCTTGCAGGAGCTTGGCCAGACAGATGCGTCCCTACAAGACTGGAGAAAGCCAACATAGCAAAGGCATCATGATCGAGCTCTCCAACAGAGGACAGTGGTATCTGTAGTCACATCGCCCCAGATAACCACTTCTGTGAAGGCATTAGTCCCCCCAGCTTCTATTACAGTGCCAGCACAAGCTGCTGTACTGCCAAGTCACGACTGAAGGTAGATGGGTACAGGAGGACATGAGGGTTGTGTGACTCTAACAAGAGCAGGTTAGTTTATATGCAGTGCTGTATTACAGCCATTCTTTGATAAAATAAAGACAGTGAAATGCTTGCAGATAGCTGTTTGTAGCAATACATGGCTGCCAGGCTGGTAGTGGTACTGAGTGAGCGGCTGCTGCCCACAGAGTGCCCAACCACATCCAGCACAAACCTGGCATGCAAATTACTGTTGTTTAATGGCCCTCCATAAATATACATCTTAAAATATCAGAGCAGGCCACTGCATGCTGGTATAAAGGGAACAAAGAGGGGCCAGGCAGCATACATTCATAAAACACAGTGTTTTTTTTCAGTGTTAAACTATTTCTTTTCATTTAGCCAACAAAAAAGTAGACTATCAAGCAGTAGTGCTCTTAGTGCAGATAATGCATCAGTGCTCAACAGCAACGTCAGCAGCAGCACGCACACCAGCTACACAATTACACCATGGGGCTATGCTTTTGGGGGCATTTTCTAGTGCCTGCACAGATCAAGTTGAAAGCTTAAGGTCCACAGTATCTGGGGTAAAAATCCAGCCCACCTGAAGTGTTTGGAGATACACTCATTGACTTCACCACTGCCTATTATAATTCACAAAGGTTTCAGTACTGCACTGATCAGGAACTCCTATTGGGGCTGTAATCTAAGGAATATATTTGCCATACGTTTGTTCTCTCAAAAAAATTTTGTATGCTCATCGTGAAATTCTCTCATTATCATCCTAGACCAAAGAAACGCCCCCTGAACTTGAGGAATACAAAGCCAGATTAGTGATAGTCCTTTATGCGTGGCAAGCTCCTTCCTTACCATTGAAACCAGCCTCTGAGAAAGCCCTCTCTTGCACAGACAAGCTTCTTCCTAGTGCAGAAAGATCAATTTTCCTGAAAAAAAAGAAAAAAAATATGAAAATGACACAGATATAGCTTAAATAGGCTGTAACTCCATTTATTCAACTGCACTGAGAACTTTCTAGAAGAGCCATTTCCAGCACGTTATTACTTCTCCTCATTCATTCTGACACCCCAAGGTCTGGCTGCTCCCACTCCCCAGGGCTGCCTGTGCCGTCCCCAGCCTGGCAGAGATTGGCAGCGGGGTGGGGAATGGAGCCCAGAAGTTCAAGGCTTTGTTTCTGGGCAAAGCATTCCATTTTTATTCAGTTCCTTAAAAGGGCAAACTAGCAGAGATGTGCTTCATATTTATAATTTTAAGCTTCATTCTGGCAAAGGGTCACCTCTTTTTACCTTTGACTGTAATTGTTGGTATTGGTTATAGAGCATGAAGACAGATGCTGCTGGCTGGACAAATGCATTTACGAAAAAGATTCCTATGAACAACACCTACTAACTTACTTAACAGTCATGTTTTTTCTGCTCTGTGAGCTCTTCAAATTTAATATCTTGTTAAGCAGTATTAACTTTTAAGTTGCAATAAAATCTAATAATTGTATTTATCAATTTGTGTTAATTACCAAGCAGAGATAAGCATATGTCCTCTTCAGCCTGGGAAAATCTGAGTGCACACCTGCTCCAAGAAACAGTCTTTAAAATGAGACGTGAGGAAAATATTTGAATTACATTTCCCTGTTCCAACACACCATTTTTAAAAAGCACTTTCAGCACTGAACTAGGCCTTTACAGTTAAGGCATTTTACAAGATGATACTGAGCTATGTTTCCTGTCTATGAAGAAGGCACCAGCATATAAAATGGTAGTGAATTTGCATTACCTCCAATCCATCATTCTTTGAGTGCGCAGGAAAAACTGTGAGACCTGCTGCAACAAAGCACAGCCTTGTGTTGACAGATTCTTATTTAAGTGACTGTGAATACAACAATTCCACAAATAATTTGTCAAGTGTGTGGCTGAACTAGCTCTGAACCCTGATAAATACCAACTCTCCTCACTGCTACAAAGGCATGATGTTCCGCGTGCGGGCAGTGAGTAACAAGCACCAGGATTTAACAATCGATGCTACTATATTTCTCTTTTCTTTGCGGTTAAAAAAACCTTGAAGGGTGGCACTTTCAGCAGTGTTAAGTACTAGTGGTGGCTATGCCTTGCAAATCTAAGTAATACACTGCAGGCTGAGGTGGAAGGAAACAGCGTACCACGACCATTTTTAGCTGCATTTAAAACATATGGTTTACTCTGCTGAAAAACAGACTTTGCTGAATAGTTGGCAGATTCTTGTTTAATACAGGCTATTATTAAGTGGACCTCTTTCAAATTATGATAATAGGACACCTACTTTGCTGAATTTCACGTCCTAAGGCATACGTTTGTGCTGGGTAATTCAAGAGAGCTGGCTCTTTTCAGGAAAAATAACACAAATACTAGTTGAACACGTCTACATATAAATGGGGGGGAAACACTCCTTCTAGGTATTCAGTTGAAATCAAGATTACATTTTTCTACCATGCAGTGTGTTCCATAAAGACATTATGGATGCGTGAGGAAAAAAAAAACAACAAAACATTTTTAAAGACATGTAAATCTAATCAGTCTAGAAGTCAGCAATATATACATAAATGTCTCTTGCAGACATAATTTAGTATGCATTATTAATTTATTTTTCATAAAGCTCTCCAACTACAAAAAGGATAAGTGGAAGTGTGCACCCACGTTGATGATAATGCTCATTTGTCAGGCAGGAGTGAACATATTAACATATTTCCCCTTCCTGAAATCTCATCCTAAAGGATGTTCTCAGAATCTTCATATAAAGACAGGGAATGCCCTTTGCAAAAACAGGATTCTTCCAGATATTTCAAAAAGCACCAACCTTTAACGGGACACAAACTTCAGTATGCCATATGCGAGGCTCAACCTTCAAACTCTGGACAGCAAAAAACGATCATCAGAATTCTACAAATCCACTATATTTGTACTTCCGACTCTAAAAATAATAATGCCTATAGAAATAATTGTGTGATAATATTAATGAGTCTCAATGTAAAATGCTAATTATTTATTGTTTATAAAGCAATTTTAAATAATGCAGAACTCATACAGTAATGCCATCATGATTTTCCAGTCATTAACTTAACCAGAATTTGCATTTTGGGACTATAGCCAGTGACTTACATGCACTACTTAAGTCATTTTTCAAACACCCTGTCCCATCTTAATCTATTCATCATTAATCACATTTGGTCACTTTACATACAGAACACTATTCAGATGAAAGATAAAAGAAATACATTAATAAAATTAAAGCTAGATTGAATACTTCAAAATATAAAGGTGGTGGAGGAATATGGTTATCAAAGCAATTTATACATTATGCCTATTAAAGCAGACTTGTCTGTACAAAAGTTCTGAGAGTTTTTGAGGGTTTTTTTTGTTGTTTTTTTTTTTCTTCCCAGTAATGGAAAGGGTACTTAGAAAGCCACCTTTGTACTCTGTCCTTCCCAATCATCTTTATGGGTGTTTACAAAGCTGTGAGAACATACTCAAATGTTGTAGCTTTTGTTAAATAGTAGGAGAACACATTGATAGCTGTTTTCTTGTCAATTTTAGATCTGTAAGAAATCTTAAAGTTGGGAAACTGGCTTGTAATTACAGGCTCTGTTTATCTGAAAAGATCCAGTGCTGTGCCTCCTGCATCTGACTGACCTCTTCTACCTTAAATCAATCAAGCCACAGAAGCCTTACATCCTCCTTGTGCGGGTCTGGTCCACAAGAGGCTGAAAAGAAATTTCCTCTGAAAGGAGTTTTGTTGCATTCTGTCTTGCACCTTTCACCTCAAAGCAGCAGCTGCTTATCCACTCACAGTGGCACATTGGCATTAAGGAGAAAACAAGCTGACCGAGGCAAGCAGCCCTGATGTTCTGGAGATCTTTGTATGCAAAGTGCGTGTTTAGCACAAGCAAGAGCAGCTCCCCAGCAGCATTCCTGCAACCTGCCTTAACTCTTGCTTACTGGCACTACCTCCTGATCAAGAAACGCTTCTTCTCTTCCCAATGAGCCTTTGCTTTCTTTTTCTCCGATACTCGAATGACCATCAATAATTGGGAATTGCGATAGGTCAAGTGGGGGTTGTTTGTATTTTTCCATACTGAACACTGCTCTTTTTTTAAAAAATGAAATGAGGCCACTAAATAATTTTCTTTAAAAACAACAGAAGTGCACACAAGGCGGCATCAAATAATAATTCACTCCACACACATGCTTCACAGTGCGGAAGGTAGTTACACCATGTTCGGTTACTCTTGTGAAACAACTTCATAATCTCACCTCAGTTCGTAGAGAATAAGCACCTGTTCCACAAACACTCACTGGATTTTTATCATTTAATGCTTTCTGTGCAGAATTTCAAACAAAGAAATATTTTACAGAGACAATGATGACACCAAGTTGGCTGGAAGTGTCGATCTGCCTGGGGGTAGCGAGGCCCTACAGAGAGATCTGGACAGGCTGGAGAGCTGGGCTGAAGCCAATGGGATGAGGTTTAATAAGACCAAATGCCGGGTTCTACACTTTGGCCACAGCAACCCCAAGCAACGCTACAGGCTTGGGGTGGAATGGCTTGAAGACTGTGTAGAGGAAATGGACCTGGGGGTGTTGGTTGACGCTCGGCTAAACATGAGCCAGCAGTGTGCCCGGGTGGCCAAGAAGGCCAATGGCATTCTGGCTTGTATCAGAAGCAGTG